>NC_065547.1:33749827-34054792 GCF_022605725.1 Anthonomus grandis grandis | reverse complement strand
ACTTGCGGACTTATGTTCATATGAACTTTTTGTCTTAAAATTACTCAAACAATCGCCTGTTAAATAATATATGGTACATACTTAATTAACACCCTGTATAGTAACGCTTTTAGATTAACATCTGACTACATAGTAGTTTAAGGATAACTAATTATACAAATAAAGTAATATTTCAAAACAAATAGAAACTCTTAGGCCAATAAATAAAGACAAATAGTTGGCAACAATTCAAAACAATTCTAACATCTGCAAATTTTTGATATATTATTAAGTACCAACTAAAGTAAAAGTATACAATTTTGCAACTCTTTTAAATATGGCAACACTGTTAAAATGGCAGAAATATAAATAATGTCCTTAAAAATCAAAAAAAAAATTACATTGCTGCAACTTTAATTGATGCTTAATTATGTTATTTAAGCCATACAGCCAAATTTGCAGCTATTAAAAACTTTGGCGAAGTCAATTATTTTGCTTCATTAATAATTTTTGACATACCCCTCTTTTAATACAAAAGTTTTTATAAAAAACGCTACGCTTTGTAAAAATGCTATTAAAATAGTCACTAAGTACGGCGCTGAACTAGGCGATACACCTATGAACATAGTTCGATAAACAGTGAGCTCGGCATCCGGAGAACATGGCTGCGGCATGGCTAAGGATGCTATTAGTTCGCTTACATTTTCGAGCGGAGTGAGACTGCTGGTTTCTTTATGCTGTGCTAATAGGTACAAAAAAACACTTCAATACCTTACATTTTTAAGGCGCTTAAAAAGCAGGCGATTTATTATTGTTAAAACTATAAGTTTGGCGCGTGCAATTTTTCAATTTTAGTTAAAACAGTGAGTTAATAAAATGGTGTATACGCTAGCCGAAAGATTAGAAATAATTTTCCTTTATGGAGCTCAAGATCGGTGTGCTCGAAGAACCGCGAGAGCATTTAATGAAAGGTATCAAGATAAAAACGTGAGCCATAAATACGTATTAGAATTGATACGAAAATTTGAAGAGACGGGATCGATTTGCAATAAGAAAAAATATGAAAATAGAGTTGTCGATGAAGCATGCCAAGTTGAAGTACTAGGACAATTTGCTATATTGCAAAATTAACAAATATTTCCACTGGTTCCGTACATAAAGTTTAAAAAAAAAATAAGTTCTTTCCTTATAAAATTCATATTTTTCATGAACTAAGATGATTTTGATAGGGGAATTCAATTTTGTGAAGTGATGTGCCAGCGAATTGACGACGATCCCCATTTATTGAAGAACATTTGCTTCAGTGACGAATCGACCTTTTTTTTAAATGGCCTGGTGAACAGACATAACTGTAGATACTGGGATAATGAAAATCCGCATGTTTTTCGGGAAGGCCATACCCAATATCCCCAAAAAATTAATGCTTGGGCAGGAATTTATGGGAGTGAAATAATCGGGCCATTTTTTTTGGAAGAAAATTTGACTGGCGAAATTTATTTAAACCTTTTAGAAAATGCAATATACCCTTCCATCATCCAATCTATGGAAAATCAAGTAGATTAACAATATACCCTTCCATCATCCAATCTATGGAAAATCAAGTAGATTATTATGGTGCTATATTATTGAATGAAATTAATATACATTTTCAGCAGGATGGAGCTCCCGCGCACTACACTTTGGTAGTTCGAGAGTGGCTTGATGAACATTTTCGAGAAAAGTGGATTGGCAGACATGATGCAATCGAATGGCCTGCGCGGTCTCCGGACCTAACCCCACTAGACTTTTTTCTTTGGGGCTACTTAAAAAGCATATAAAAAGTTTATAAAACCCCACCTGAGAATATTGAAAATTTAAAAAATAGAATATTTCAAGAATGCAGAGAAATTAGCGGGCAGACCCTTGCCAATGTTCGTAAGGAGTTTGAAAATAGGCTTTTTTGTTGTCTTGCTAATAACGGCGCGCATTTTGAACATTTAATAAAAGAAATTTGTCAAACTAGTTAAATTTGTTTTTCTACCCTACCGATTTTTTCTTTAATTGCTTCTTGGTCAATCAATTTTATTTTTTTTTACAACCATTGATAGCATAATGAATGCCCTTTAAAATAATGTATCACACCATGGGATAGCCATTTGACATACCAAAGTTTGGCGTAAATAAAATATTTATTAGTTCTAGACATTTTCGCTAACTATTTGCTTACACATTTACCGATTTCATTTTTTTTGGCCGTTGAATAGAGAATGTTACGCTGCTTACTATGATGTATCACACGATGGGGGTTCCCTTTTGACATATTAAAGTGAGGTTAGCTGGAGGCGAGGAGGTGATTGACAGAACTTCAGTAAATGCATAATTAAACGTTCCCCTGTATATCTAATTTGACGAGTTTTTTTTTTTTTGTTTTTTAAGAAAGTTATTAAGGGTGAATCGTTTTGAAATGAAAGCACTGTATAAAAAACAACAAATCAACAAAATATTTTATGGGTCATCAAAGTAAAAATGACCAATATTGATTATTTTAACCAACACAACACAACTCTTAAAAAATAATTTATCCTTAAGGAGAAATCTAGTATTACTCTAGCTTCTTTTAATATACTCTAAAAGCCTCACTTTATAACAAAAAAATTATTTAGAGTCAATATTAAAAATAAAAAAGATTTTTAGGCCCTTAAGGTGAAATAGACGAATTTTAAATAGAGTAAAGCGGGGAAATATGGCAACATAAATGTCAATCGCTCACATTCTGACCTCCATCGGACCTACTCGCAATACGAACACTGAACCTTAGAGCGTACCCATGTAGGTTTGCGACGTGAAAAATCTCGTTGCCATATTCTCGTCGTCAGAAAGAGTATAATCATAAATTTCCAATGATACGGTATTGCCATATTACCCGCACCCATGGGTAATATGGCATCTAGCTCAGGGTAATATGGCAACAGGTTTTCGTTATGTAAAAATTAGGAATTAGGAGTTTTTTTTAATAAAAAATGCTAATGATCCCAAAAACATAAATTTATTTCTAATGAAAGAAGTCAAATACAAAACATTAAAACTTATTAATATAATTCCTACTATCCTCTAATTTAACTGTTTCTTTAAGCAAATTCGGATAATGGCGTACATTCTTCGCAAAATCTGTCAGATCTCGTACATATCTCATGGATCCATTTCATACATGTCACGCACTGAAGCCAGTCGCATTTGGGACCTTTTTTGTCGTAAAATGATCCATGACATTGTTCGCAAAATTCTGATCCATCAATACCGACTTCGGACTCGTCGCTTTCCTGCGTTACTACTTCTGTTTCGGTATTTGACGAAGAAGGGCTTGGTAGTTCTTTGGTTTTCTTCTTTGGTATCCCGGTTTTCTTCGTTTTCTTAATATTTTGTATCTTTTTCCTTTCTTCTTTTTGTTTTAATTTTCTGTTCTTTTCTTCTTTCTTTGCCCGTTTTGCAGAAATTGTTTCTGGTGAAGTTAGTATCTCGGCATGTTGTTTCCGTTTATAACCACTTGGTCCTGGTTCGACGCGTGGAACCGGTAAAATTGCTTCAAAGGGATTCGTATCTTCAGGTTCCTCAACTGCAGTGACATTACCTGGTCTGGGATCATTCTCCTCCTCACTGGAAATCTCTTCTGGGTTAAGAATATCTTCAACCGATGGTTCGTCGTTGACCATAAAAGCATAATCGGGAATTTTTTCGGGATTGAAAGGGTAAGTCCCACAGGTTCTAAAACCGGAAGTCCCGTTTTGAATTGTTGCAACCTTACACCAGGCAATATTTAATAGTTAGGCAAATTGCAATCGGCTTAGTTTTCGACCAGGATTGTTATGTACAGTCCAGTTTTGACAAGTTTGAGCCCAAAGCGATCAAGCGGTTGGAGCCAATGAGTGTTGTGGCTGGGCAAACAAAACAGGATCACGTCATTCGCTACAGCAAAATCTAAGAGTTCGACATTGGAACAGTGCGAGGAATGTCCATCCATAATTAATAGAACCTTACCGGTACCTTTCCGTGGAATAAAAAAGTCTTTAAACCATTGGAAGAAAATTTCAGATGTGACATGAGCTGACTTTTCGCCCATAACAACCTTGCCGCCAGGTAACAGGCCATCTTCGAATTCCCGTTTTGTATTTTTGCCCTTAAATATGCAGCAGGGTGGGAAAAAAGTTCCTTCTGCGTTTACACAGGTTATAACGGAAATAGTTTCTTCTTTTTCAGCACTTGTGATACAATTTACCAATTTAGCGCCTTTTGTTACCACAACTTTGCCTGGATTGTTATTCAATTGCAAAAATCTTTTCTGGGGTATTCAATAAATTATTTTCTCTAAGAACGTTTCCCAGTAATTCAAAATATTGTGTACATTCTTATTTTGTCATGCCCTTGGCCCTGGCAGTAGACATACCTTGAGCCTTACGAACGGCCAGTACAGGGTGTCTTCTCATAAAGGCTAGAAACCAGTCTTGTCCTGCCATTTTCTGTTCAGTATTGAATTAATGTGGAATATACCGTTGGACCACAAAAGAATAAGCAAGCTTTCTTATATCATGAGCAGTTAAAGCAAAGCCGTGAAATGCCATGTTTTGTATATATTTGGCTAAACTTGCTTCTTGTTCCATAGTAAGTGAGCCTTTGCGACCTAATGCTATCTTATCCAAATTTCCGAAACGCATTCTTCTCATTAAGGTGCTAACTGGAACATTATAAGTACGACTTATTTCCCGAACCGACCCTTTGCCTGCACGAATATCACTTACAGCATTTCGAAGATCTACTTCTGACCATTGGGCCCTTCTATTTTTCCGAATATAAAAACGTGGCATTGTGTTTATCTGGAATGATAAAAAAATACGAATCACCATGAGCTATACCTATCAAAAAAGTACTTGGGGTACTATGCCGCACTTGCATTTTTATGCGGCATATTACCCCACGGTGCAACACCAACGTTTCAACTGAAAAGCAAAAACCCGGTGTAAATACAGTCAGCGGCGAAGGTGTTAAATGTTAGGTTATGAATCTCACCTCGCCACAGCAACGTGGATAATTTCAATCGGATCACAAAAACTTTTAAAAACTCCTGCCATATACTTACCAGTTTTTGGGGTTTGCCGTGCACTAAATGATGAAAATTATAGGAAACAGGTGATTGACTACGTTAATGTCGATAGGTTACTATGGTAGTGCGAAGGCGTAACTGTCAGAGTGAGCTATGAGCGAACTGAGGCATATTTCCCGATGCGGCATATTCCCCCGCTTTCCTCTATATAACTATTTATATAATTTTAAAAAATCACATCTGCTTAAAGAAAGGATCAATTTTACTCTAGTTTCGATTAATATAATATAAACATATAATACATGTATAATTTTACGTAAGGGAAACTACTTAAAGCCAATATTTGTCAAAAAATTTTTAGGGTTCATCAAAGTAAAAATGACCATTATTTACTATTTTTGTTCCCCAAACTTTCCAAAAATCATTCCTCCTTAGGTAAAAGGTTGAATTTTCTAAAAATCGCTTTTTATACCAAAAAAAAAGGCTTGTAGACTTTAAGAGTTTAAGACATTAGTCAATGTTTAAAAAAAAGCTTAATACCCTCAAGGTAAAAAAGATGAATTTTTAATAGGTCCTTCTATATAATTTCCAAAAAATTACAGCTTCTTAAGAAATAGTCCAATTTTACTCTAGTGTCTACTAATATATTATAAAGATCTCCTTTTTTTACAACAAAAAAGTGATACATTTTTGTTTATTGAAGCTTATTTCATAAAAAAGAAGTGAGATCTCCTCCATTAGAATTCCGACTGCCTTAAAAAATACTTTAATTACTCCAAATCCCCGATCACGTGACAAACAGCCTATAATTTACTGTATGTTCACGTGATTAATCCAACTCCGGCAGTTAATCAGATTCAATAATCTAACTGAGGGAGAATGTTAAGTAGGTAACATATGTCCGTACTAGGTCCCCGCTTTGTCGGCTCTTATATTTATACAAAATAGCGCGAAGAAGCGGTTTATATGCAGAAAAACCGACTGATATTAATATTTAGGAATTTTAACGAGGCTTGTTGGTACAACCCGAGAGCGAGGTGAAAAAAACGATTTAATTTTCCGGTACCGCGGGTAAAACGAGAGAGCCACCACCTTTGTATAATTGACCGTGTAATTAGAAATTAATTTTATCACGTCAATTGTTAATTATTGTGATGGGCGTGGCGAGGTTTGTTGTTATTTAATTATAACTTCCTTTCTATTCTATTAGAAGATTAATTATGGAGTTTTTTGGGGGGGTATTAGGTATGTGAGTCAGTCAGTGAGACTTTTTAAGCGACGCCATCTACAAACGGCTCGTTTGATCTCATTTTGGTTCATAATTAAAACATCAAATCAAATCATTTATTTCCATCGACATCATAACAATGTATAGGAATTATCAATAAAAAACTACAATGCTAATAAAAATAGTATAAAATTACAAAGATATGAAAGGAAACAAATTTAACTTAATTTAGTCAATAAATCTACAGTTAAAGAACTCTGTCAACGAATAAAAAGGACAGTCAGCTAACATGGTCCTAAGAGCCCTCTTAAAAGTTGGAAAAGTCTTAGCTCTCTTTATTCTACATGGGAGATGATTAAAAATTTTGAGAGATGTAATTTCCGGACCATCATCCTGTACCTGCGACAACCGGGTAAAAGGGATGTATAATTTATCTGCATTTCGAGTTTCATAAAAATTAAGATCTCCAGATCTCATGTAGTTTGAAAGATTTTTATGTACTTGACATGCGCACTCCAAGATATAGATTTTAATTATAGTTAGGATTTTTTCCTTTTTAAAAGTGCCACGGCAAGTTTCTCTGAAGGAAAGTCTAAACATCGTACGTACAATGCGCTTTTGATTTATAAGCATTCTCCCAATACTGGAGGAATTACCCCAAGTCAATAAGGCATAGGATAGAGTGGAATGCACTGAGGCATAATAAAAGCTTTTAAGTGTATATGCATCCACATAGTCTCGAAGTTGCAAGATGGCATAATTGCTGCGGGATAATCTATTGCACACAGATTCCACCTGAGGATCCCACGATAGATGTCTATTAATTAAATTCCCAAGAACTTGGTGGAGTGTTGTTGGATGAGGCTACTTGATGACTGCTCTTTAAGGAGTAAGCTCCGGTCCTGAATAGCTCGAGTCGGAGTGAAAATAATGAAATCGGTTTTCAAACTATTCAAACAAAGACCATTTTCCTGGCACCACCCCGCAATATCAGCTATACACTTGGTGGCTTTTGAGTGAATAGACTGATAGTCAGTACCCGAGACAACTGCTGATGTATCGTCGGCAAAAAGTGTTATGTAGCTGTCATTAACCAGGAAAGGCAAGTCATTAATAAAAAGTAAAAATAAAATGGGCCCAAGAACACTACCCTGTGGAACTCCAGTGACGACAGTTGCCCAATCAGATATGGTCTGACCACTAACTCTCAATCTAACAGCCTGGGTTCTACCTGCCAAATATGATTCAAGCCATTTATAAGCCGGACCTCTTATACCATAATGAAAGATCTTATTTAATAGTAAAGCATGATTAATGGTATCAAATGCTTTAGTAAGATCAAAAAATATACCAACAGATTTTAATTTCAATTTAAAATTATTCAATATATTTGTATAAAGAGATATTATAGCATCTAAAGTAGAGAGTCTAGACCTGAATCCAAACTGATGACATGACAGTATAGCAAAAGAATCTAAAAATGCAATAAGTCTTCTTTTTAAAGATTTTTCATAGATCTTTGAGAATACAGAGAGGAGAGCAATAGGCCTATAGTTACTCACTTCTGCTGTCTCCCCCTTTTTATGAAGAGGTATGACAACAGCTGATTTTAGCTCATTAGGAAAATAGCCAAACTGAAATGATAAATTTAGAAGATAGGTAAGTGAAGAGATAATATGCTCAGCACATGCTAGCAAATAAGTAACAAGGTACCTCGTCTACACCGGATGACTTTTTCCTGGAGGAAGATTTTATAATCTCAAGTGTTTCTCCTTCAGTGAGAGGGAATAGAAAAAGAGATTGGAATAAACTGTTGAAAGGCACATTCATTTCCATGGGTGCCTGAAAATTATCTGTAATCTTTCGCACTGACTGTACAAAAAAATTATTAAATGTATTAGCAATATTGAGGTTGCCAGTAACTTTCTTTCCATTATCAGTAACCAAATTAGGAACACCCTTTGTTCCGCGATTTGAAAAGTTCGTGATTGAGTTAATAATTTCCCATGAGGCTCGAGTTATATTGTTAGAAGTAAGCAACTTTGTTGAATTATAGGTTTTTTTAGCATTTACGATATTTTCTCTATGTACCTTCAATCTCCTTCTATAGGATATCAGTAAGTCATGGTCATGAACGGTCTTTAGTTGAGTATGAAGTAGCCTCAATTGCTTGCCCTCATTAATTATCAATGGGGTTATCCACTGATGAGACTTTCTGTGATATGGCTTAGATTTGTTTACATAAGGAAAGCTCATATTAAATAAACTGGAAAACGTGTCAAAGAAGTAAGAAAATTTACTTTGAAAATCCAGAGTCTCAATAACTGACAGCCAATCTTCTTTGGACAACAAGTTGTTAAAATAGCGTATGTTTTCATCAGAAAAGGATCTAGGACTCATAGAAAATTTGCTTACATCGTGACTGATTGGGTTTCCCAAGTCAAAACTCAGTATCTGAGCACAATGATCAGAAAACGCTACTTCAAAGGTTTCAGTTGAAAACAGTGCAGCGTTGTAGATTGAGAAGGGAGTCATTTCGGCTGATCCGCCGCTCAGCACTGCTACCTGTGAGATATTTTGTGCATAACTCTACTTGTCTTAGTTTGTCTCAAAAAGTTTTAGACTTCTGCCGTACAAGGCTATATTTTTGGGAGGTAGTTGTCCCACTTCTTGAGGTGTTGGTTGTACCCCTTCCAGGTACTTGAGCCTCTTGCAGAGTTGGGTCGGGCATTCACAGAGCCGGTGTTCTGCTGTTTCTGTGGCATTGCTGCAGAATCTACATTGGTCGTCCTCTGTTATACCTATTGCCTTTAGGTGATATTTTACTGGGCAATGACCGGTTAGGAGTCCGACTGCTGTTCTGATGTCTAATCTGTTCATGTCTAGGAGCTGTTCAGCTCTTTTTCTAGAAGTGGTTATAAACTTTTTTGTCTGTCTTAGTCCTGCTGCTCTTCTCCAGTGCGACAGCAATTGTTCTTTTTCCCACCTGTTTAGGTCTTCGGTGATGTGGGTCTTCATTAAACCACAGTATGGCTCTGGACCATAGTATGGTGTTTGAGCCCCTTTTTTTGCAAGGCGATCGGCTTCTTCGTTCCCCTCTATACCCCGGTGGCCAGGTAGCCACATTAGTGTTACTTGATTCTTTGTTGTAAGGCGCTTTAGGGTTTGTTTGCACTCCTAGACTAGCTTTGAATAACAGTGCAGCGTTAGTGAATATATTATCAATCAAGGTACAGGATGATCCTTGAGTTCTAGAAGGTTCAGAAAAAACTAGTTTAAGACCATATGAGCTAAATGCGTCCACAATACTTATATGTATATGTACTGCTTCTTTACATCTGGAAATAAAATCATAGTTAAAATCAATACAAAAACACATTAAAATATTAGGTTTATATAAAAGCTTTAACAATTTCTCAAAGTATTCACTAAAAGTTTTAAAATCAGGGCTAGGAGGACGATATATACAAAAAACTAAAATCTTAACACTATTTACAGCCTGGAGAAGAGCAGCAGCACATTCAAAGTTACTGGTCTAATGAAAAAAGTGTAACGACCAAAGTTGGAGTTATAAATATTATAATTAATATATTTGATGTACAATAGCATGTTATTTTTACAAGAAAATATACTCATTTTGATTTTGGAGATAATTTTTTTTACCATAATTTAGACTTCTATGCATTCCTAAAAAATCCCAAAGTTCTTCAGTTATTTTAAGAAAGTCAAAAACTATTACAATTTTCCATCATTGCTAAACAATTACATTTTGGAATAGATTCTTAACCTCCAAAACAGGTCAGGAGCTTCAAAATCCAGAATTAGAAAAACAATTTCCTTCAGTTTGGGGCTTCTAGGTCCCTTTAGAGAAATTTGAATTATCCCCAAAAGGTTTAGTTACATATACTAAACGAATGTAAACAAAACAACGTCAACATCCATATTAATACAAATTTTAATATAATTCCAAAACTTATGCGATTCTATATTTCTTAACTTTCAGGTTTGATGTTCTTAAAAAAAAGAAAAAACCGTAAGCTATTAAAAAATTATATATTTACAGCCTGTACTTACGTCAAATTGATAACAAAAGGTCGACAAATCTTCTTTAAAGTAATGTGCCAGTATCTTCAGTGACTGCAGCACGATTTCGTCCTGATCTTCGTCAAAAATGGTAAACTTCTTATACTTAGCTTTTTGGGTCAGCTTTGGAAAATGCTAAAAAGCTTTTTTAGTAAAAAGCACAGGCCATATTTTTTTAATACTCCCAATTGTAGGCGGATCAGTATTTGTTAGGAAATCTCTTTATTTGTTTCTTCTAACAAATCTTTAAACTTGGTGTGGTCCAATACTATTAATAATTACTTTCGAATTCCTAGCATCATTTTCTATTAGTGGTTTCCACGTTAATGCAGAGCTCCCAGCATTTCTATTAATGAGGTTCTTTTTGTGAATTTTTTTGCAGGGACGTTTGGTCTAATAAAATAACCTATTCTCTTGGTACCTCTTTTCATATACCAATTTCTATCTTGCATTTGGCTTACTAAGATGCAAGCTGCCTAACATTCGAATTTACAGGTACCTATGATGTTATAATAATGTAAGCAGGGAATTTTAACCGTATTTCAATCAGTTTTACGGGCTTCTGTAATTTTCGTGACGCTCTGTAAGAGTGCCGGGTTTTTTAACCATATAGATTAATTCTTATGCAAAATGACTATATCGACAGTAAAAAAGCTGTGACTTTCCTAATTCTAGTATCATTTAGGTTAATTTAATACATATAGTAAATTCACATTCTGACATGGCAAATTTGCTTTAATTATAACAGTTAATACTGCTGTAAGGTTGACGGACACATTAAGAGTGTAATACATTGATTCACAACTTCAACTGTGTTTACAAAAAAAAACATGTTGGGTCCAAAAATAAACTGAAAACCTTTTTCCAACTTTGAAGCTTTATTTTTGGTAAACAGTTTGATAAAAAAAATATTTCTTTTACTATGTTCAATTTATTATGTTTATCTCAATACACAATTTCGATATACTCGGACCCTTAAAATTTTCCCAAATAATCCCGCCCCCACCACCCTTAGTTAGTCAAAGATTCCCGAAAAGCCGCCCTTTATATGATCTCGTCGTATTCATTAGGCCCATTTTATTGCTACACAAACAATTTTTTTGGGGTTGTTTCCTTTGTTAGATCATAGCCAGGGGCGTACTAGCGAGAATATTTTCAAAAATTTCTCTATACGATAATCAGGTTATTTGAATTACGAGCCGCCTCTGTGCGGACTTTTTTTCATCCTTAAAAATCTTTTAATAAAGAAGCTTTTCTTTTTTTTTTTTGGTCCAGGGAGAATATAAAGAAACTCATCAGTTCTGGAAGCCGTCCAAATATCGGGATCGTTTTTTTTTTATAGGGGGAGGGAGGTGGAAAGGAGGGCAATCAATTTGTGAAATTTCTCTAGAGATTGATGTTGTTACTTTTGAAGTTCACTTCCTTAAGGCTTCATCAAGGTATTAAAAATGTTTCTAAGCCATTAGGGCACAAGAGGCGTTCCTCTTTTCAACAATCCCGCGCCATAATAAACCATAAAGAAAAATCGACCAAGAACGTTTTTCAGGAAATGATAAGAAGAAAGAAACCGCTGATGGGTAAAAGCATCTTTAAAGTGTCGTAGATCATTTTTTAAAGAGCACTTTGTAAAGCATTTGTCGAAATCGATTTATTTGTGTGTTTTGACATATTTCGAGGTTAAGGAGTGCAAAGGAAAAGTTATTTTTATTGTACCCCTTCGGGCTGATGACGAAAAAACCTCGTAAAATTATAAAAAGCTTTTTTAAGGTCTCGTAAAACGACTGTTATTGTTCAGATTAGATAACCTTTTAGTGGCATAACTGTAAGCAACAATTTATGGAGATATGATGCATTAATTTTTTGTGAGGCATTCATGTATGATTCCACATTCGTTGGCTTGCAAATATTAAGTTTTAAAAAAAATCAGTTATTTTTGACCGAACAACCTTTTTTTAAATATCTTAAAAACAGTTGAAGTTATGAATAAAAGTGTTATAAATAAAATTGTAGGTAATAATTTTTTTATTGTAGGTATTAAAGTTTTTTTGTCAGAGTAACTGTTCACGAGATATAAAGCTTCAAAGTAGGATGAAGTTTTTTTTTCTCAATTTATTTTTCGACCCAACGGGATTTTTTTTAATACCTCAAAAACAGTTAAAGAAATGACTCAAAGTAATAAAGCGTTTTTCCCGTTCGTTAGGAGTGAATTAAAAAAAAAATCGAAAATAGTCAACTTATTTATTTAAACGCTTACACTCCAAAATCTACAGTATTTATTTACAACTATGTAAATCTCACGCCAGTATTCCGAACCTTACTTCCCTGAACTTTAACTAACAACTATCGGCGATGCGGCTCCTTATATACTCGGCAGGAACGTCGTGCGGTGTGCCACTTCTGTCATTGTCGGAATGACGAAGGATCAGCTGGTTTCTCGATATTTACAATATGGTGATGTTGCCCCCTCCAAAAACATCACAGCTATGTAGTGTTAGAGTCTAATGATGATAAGTGAACTCATCAAAATGCATAAGTCTTAACAAAAGATTGGCATTTTCATTTGTGGAGAACAGTCTTCCCACCCTTCCCAACCCGCTATATTATAGCCACTCCACTTTAAGAATAGACTTTTATTTACAGATGTCATAGATGGTTGAAAAGGTTGCCTTCTTGCAACTGAACTTCTTATAGAAATAACAATAAACGGTTTTCTCCAGAACGACATAGTGGAGTACAACATCACTCCAGAACTTGCACATCAATACACCTAAAGGCCACTTCTAAAAATTACTCCTTAATCCAGGTTGTCGAGTCCGCATGCGAGTCTAGAAATTTATAAGCTTTTCAGATCCTCGGCCAGCAACTCCTCCGTTAGATAACATAAAGCATCTCAAACGTCCTTGTAGATTGGCTTTTGGTATGACGCCTCTTTGGTAACCAGGTAGAAGACCTTCCTACTAGTCTCTTCATTGGTTATGCCTTGTATGCTTGCCCGACTTAGGAGTAAGACCGACGCAGCTCTGGAATTTTTTTCTCGAATTTTCCACGGAAAGCTTCAGCAGTTCCTCCAGCCATGAGTTTATGGAATACCAGCTTAGCTTCTTCGTGGTTTTCATAATAAGCAGCCAAACGGTTAAAGTGAATGATACGAGTTTTACCCATCGGTCGCTTTCTTGTTCAGTAAAGAACATCGTTGATGGCTTCCAGCACTTTAAATAGCCCATCCCCGGGTGTTTGAAGTTTCGGTGGTAAACTCTTCTGTTTTTATCTCTGGGGCCGTATTTTCGAAACCATGCGAGAATCTTCGAATGAGAACAAAGTCGAGCGGCAAAATTCGCACACGAATTAAAAAGTGCATTTTTGAACAGCATTCGAAATTTCATTCGCATACGAACTTGAAATGTAGTGGCAACGTAGCAAAGTCAAGTGCTATTGGAGGCCATGTCAAATGGGATGAAGACGATAAAGATTTTTTAACAACCTAAAATGTAATAAGTTTAAAAACATCAGCAAATTTTGAGGTTTTTTTCATAGTGTTTCTTGAATTTTTCGAATTGACTTTTTTTTAAGATGGATTTAAAAAATTAAAAAATATTGCGGTTTTGCGTCGAGTGAGCAAAAGAAAGAACTATTTTCATTTAGAGGATCTGGAATTAAAGTCGGGCAAATTCACCCAAGATTTTTCAGCTAAAACTGCACCTTTTGTGGATAAAAGTAGCGGACAGATTACACAGTCTCTGGAGCACATAAAGAGCACATCAATTCCATCGTAATAGGCTCGCCTAATATATATATATTATTAAATTGAGCATCTGAATACATTTCAAATGGGTCAAGAAATAATAATAAGCCTTTATTTCCATCAGGAAATGAAGAGTATATCCCATTCCTTCTATCTGCCAGAGTTTCAGTCTCTTCTAGTGCATCGACGACGTTTCTTTGCACAAGATTGTTTAATCTTGCCATTTGATTATTGTTCTTTTTTTTCAATAAACAACAAAAAAATACTACGAAAATACTTAACCAACTCACACAAATTAAAAAAAAAAACAAAGCTAGGTTAAAATCAAAACAAGAGAAGTGACAGAATCAAATTGAAAATCGCACACGAACTTTGAAATTCGAATGGTATATACCCATTCAAGACACCGTATGCAAAAAAGATCGCATACGAAGCGGTCGAAATCCTCCAATTTCTTATTCGAATCAAAGTCGAATGGTTTCAAAAATACGGCCTCTGGTCTTTGACGTTGACATCATATGCATCTTTCATCCAATCGCATCCTCTGCTATCATGAATGGCCGATGCAGAAATCTATCCCAATCTCTTTGGTAGCTAAAGACTACTTTGGCCAAATACCAATTAATGGTTCCATCAATTCGTTCCACCATGCTATCTAACTGCAGGTGTAATGCAGTAGTTCTTTTTTTCTTGATTTCAAGCATCTTACAGATGTTCTGGAACAAGATGGATTTAAAATTTCGTCGTTGGTCTGAATAAAAAATACACTAAATCAGCAGATGTATTATTTTATTAAGACGTCAACGGTAGTAGAGGCTTCCCGGTTTGGTAAAGTATATGTCTAGGGGTGTATGTTCTGTGTAAGGCTATTAATGTTCTAATTCGGGAAGCGAATCAGCAACATTAATAGCCATCGCTTCAAAGGAACTTCCCACATTATACTGAGACATCAGGGCCTTCTTTTTTCTTTGCGGACCTTTATTTGCTGCACATACAGCGCATTTCCTGCATCAGTTTCTTAAGTCTGCCTTACTATTGAGCCAAATAAATATTCTTCTCACTTGTTCCAAGCTTTTTGTTACTCCAGGGTGTCCTCCTGACACTCCAGCATGGGTTTTCTCCACTCCAACTCCGAAATGTAGGCACGCTTCTCCTTCTTTCCTCTTTGCCGTCGTGGTTAACCATTTTCCGCCTCTAGTGTCCATCTTCCAAATAAGTGCCCACTATGACATCACATTGGGAGAGTACTTGGCGAGTTCTTCGCAAATTGGCTTCGTCCCTCTCTTTATGCAGGTTAGGACTTCTATTCGGTATTCTCCTCTTTTATAATTTAATACTTAAATAAATTTAAACTTCTTTTATAATCATCTAAGTTCTTAATAACTTAGCATTTTCCTCTGCCGCTGACAAAGCTTGAATTCCTCCAGACCAGATCTTCTTGCTACGGCTTGCTGAAGACCGTTCGATGATAGCTTCTTCACATCGACCTTCTTTAGTTTAACGGGAGTGAAACTAGCACCATCTGGATCTCTCGTCTTTTCATGTGACCTGCTTACCAACACTCCAACTACGGGTCGAATTCATCAAATCGTCCCCATTTGACATCACTTTTTGAACACGAGCCTAACCCTTGTTTTTTTGTTATTAGCAGCTTTGAATTCCATGGACAATGTTAGTGTATCTACTAGCTTAGGTGAATGTGCTACTATTAGTACACCCCACAAGTACTATTTCATTTCATAATTGCAAAGTCCATCCAGAAATGCCTGGACTGCCAAACGTTCCATGACTCTTTCGGGGAAATCTGGATATGCAAGTAGAACCAAACATGCAATCTCGGCCTCAAATTCTTGCAAGGATTCCCCTGACTTATGGCACCGATTTTTCAGTTTCTTATAGTATGCATGTGGGACTGGCCATAACTTATCTCCAAATGCCTCACTAAGTGGTCGTACATTTGCTGTTTTTTTGGGGACATTTTTTGCAGGATGGCAGCAGCATTTCCTCTCAAAGCCAATGTAAGGGCAGTGGCCTTCTCCCTGGATGATCAACCGTTGGATTTCGTGTCCGCTTCAAACAAACGCTGATGTATGTACACTCCATGATGTAGTACTATCAAATTGAAGCGGTTTAAGGCGCATAAGTCCATCAGATTTCGTATTGCCATAAGCTTCATTCCTGTAGTTTAGTGCTGAAAGTATAGGCAGCTCATCGAAAGTGTTAATGCCCAATGTTGCGATTTTGTTTTAAACTTTCTGTGTCCTTTCCTCCATCAATGAAAAAATTTTAAAGTATTTTCCAGCAATCTTTCTTCCAGACCAACATCTTACCGATATCACTTGCGCCTTCCTCAGTGTCAGTCATCGTCTTCTTCAAGTAATGCATTACGAGGCTGCTCGCGTAAGTCCGCTTTATTTTCTGTCGTATCACAATACCTTTTCTCCAGCTGCTATTTTAGCTCGGCAAAGTTTAAATCCAACTACTTTGGCATTTAGACACACTTGAGTCCAATTTATTATAGTCCACTAATATTTATTTTCACCAGTGTCCAGCTGACTGACGTCGAACTTATACCTTACATAACCTGACACCAATGTAGTGTCTTTCTCATTCGTTGGATGTGAATTAAAACAATCGAAAATAGTCAACTAATTTTTTTAAGACACTTACACTATGAAAACATGATCACTCACGATTACTAAAGATATTTATTTACAACTATTTAAATCTTGCCCCAATATTCCGAACTTTACTGAACTGACCACTGCCAACTATCCGCGATGCGGCTATATACTCGGCAAAATACTGTTCCGGAAAATTCCTGCTAACCTTCGAGACGTCGTGCGGTGTGCCACTTGTTTTCACCAACCGGTTTCTCGGTGCTTACAATATCGTTACAGTAGTCAAAGCAAAATTGTAAGCAAGAAGATTTTCTACGAAAAAGGTCCGAAATTTTCTTGTTCTACGTATTTTCACTTAGAACATTGAAGGACTAGAAACTTTTTTGAGTTCACCATGTGCACAGGGGCAAGGGTGGTGTTTTGTTTACAAACATAGTCATCGATTCTCTGTTGTCAAGTTTACACGCTGAAAATGCGTGAAGAGAAAATTTTCAGCTATATATCAACACATATGATAATGTTTATTTAACTTATTGATGTTAGATTTTGGATTAAAAATATAAAGTAGAAATAGATATAGATATGTTATTCTAAAGGCAAAAATAACATCTTCAAAGCAAAAAAAAATTATTACCATTCTTATTGCTAAAACCGCTTCTAAAAAATTTGAGTCATTTTAGTGTTTTTGTGAATTATTACGATAGTAAAAACTTGTGCCGTTTATGCCGCACTATGGAAAAAAGGCGGTTTAAGCCGATTTTTTCACAAGTAAATACCTATATTGTCATAACATCATATCAAGGGATAACCGTCTTCATAAACGTAGAATAATAAAGGCTTATTAAGAAATCTATAATAAATATAAAATATTTAATTTCAATAAAAATGCTTTTTATTAGATAAATATCTTTACTCTAATAAAGTACATTAAAAAAACGCATAAAGAGTTCATAAACGGTAATATTGTTTATAATTTAAAGCATAATCTATTAATAATAAATATTTATCATGTAAATATTTTTAAACTTTGAATGTTGACTTCTTTATAGAGTATCTTATCTACTATCATATTTTATGTAAAAAAATGCTTCATATTTTATTAAAGAGGAATAGTATTGTTTTGCGCCTGTCAAAATACATGGCAAATTTTTATTATATTATAAAGTGTTTTTTTTTACCATTTCTACATAAGCATTTGGTACCATTGCATCAGAGATGTTGCAAGCAAACAAACTACCCATAGTTCCACGGTAATGCTAATTCTAGCCTTTCAATATTCTAAGTGTTTTGAGATATAAAACTTCAAAGTTGGAAACAAGAATTTCGCTTTATTTTATTACCCAACATGCTTTTTTTGTAAATATCTCAAGAATAGTTGAAGTTCTGATTTATAGTATTATTAGCAAAATTGTAGGCAAAAGAACTTTTTCTTATTTTCTTCACTTTATTTTTTGATATATTTTTTTGTAAATAACTTAAAAAAAATTGAAGTTGGCTTAAAGAAATATAAGTAAAATTGTAGATCATATTTTTTTTACAAAAAAGGTCCAAACAACTTTTTTGTCGGCGCAACTGTTCACGAGATATAGCGCTTAAAATTTGAAAAATGAACTTCTGCCATTAAAAAAACCTGCATAAAAACCCTAAAATTCTTTTTCAGGTGAGTGTCCTCCGTACAACCCAGACAATGAAGCCTCCTACTCCTCCAACCTTCCGGTAAGTAATTAACCCCCAACTTCGCCCGTATAACATAAAAACTCTGATTAAAATCCAAAAAAAAAATATCCGGATCCCGATATTTCCTGTCGCATAAGAAAACTTAATTAAACGATAAGGATCCGTCGCCTAATTAATTTCCATAAATCGAGTATCAAATTGAATTCTGGTCTGCGTCCCGAATAGAACGATTAGCTCGTTCGGGACCGTTTTAACTCGTAATTCATACAAATTGCGAAACTATTTCCGAAAAAAAAATCGCCGGGCTTTTATCTTTTGCCGCTTTAAAGGTGCGAAAAACCTTCTTAATTACGACGTACAAGGGCGTCATTGTGAATTAAGTTGTTAAAAGTCTTACTTTCGCTTATTTGTTTTAATGGTTTAAGAGGGAATTAGTTGGTGTTACGTATGTATGAGTATGGGCCCCAGATTTGGCATAACTAAGCAAAGGAATATATGTAATATTTTGAAAATTGTTAATATTATGTCATCGTTATATTGGAGTTTTTTAAAGGAAATT
Organism: Anthonomus grandis grandis; assembly: GCF_022605725.1. Lineage (NCBI taxonomy): Eukaryota > Metazoa > Arthropoda > Insecta > Coleoptera > Curculionidae > Anthonomus > Anthonomus grandis. Next base: position 34,035,829 of record NC_065547.1, on the reverse strand, counting down.
AGATTATCATCTGTAAGCAAAAATATCACAAGATCAACAGCAATTAAGATATCAAGCAAAATGTCCAGGTTGACAGTTCAGAGCAGAATTGACTTCATTTAAATTTCATTCGAAGATATCTTGAAAACTGTTAATGTTAGATAACAGTTATATAAGAGTTTTTTTAAAGCAAATTTTATTACCATCAACTTTGATTTTAAGCAAAAATATCGGAAGATTAACAGCAATTAAGATATCGAGCAAAATGTCCAGGTTGACAGTTCAAACCAGAATTGACTTTATCTATTTTTCATACAAAGATATCTTAAAGACTGTTTATTTATTTATTTGTTAGCCAATCAATAGACTTTTGCTTAATAACAGATTACAATTTTTAATAAATGTAGATTATAACAAAAATTTATAAATAAGACACAGAGCAAATAATCTATGAAAAATAACTTATTCAATAAAATATTGAAACAAAATTCGGGAATACACTTTTATTGTCAACGTCAAAAACACTAACCTAACTCGCCTTGACTGTCGTTTATTTGTTTCCAAGGTAAAAACTGACTAAACAATTAAAACTGAATGAATTGCCACGAAGCGCGTCCTTTTTAAAACCCGATGGAACAGTTTCGAAATATTTAGAATTATCTTTATTGTTTTTGCCCAAAGAGACCAATAATTTTAAGAGAATACTGACAGTCAAATCAAGCAAGTATACAAATTCTAGAAAATTAGAACTACAGGGATTTACAATAATATAACCTAAATAACCTAAACTGAGGCCAAAATGGGCTCTCGAACAAGATGAACTACTTAAAAACTAAACACTATAGATAAAAATAATAAACCAAACGTAAGTAGAATCCTAAAGAAACCCTACGAATCAACTTTAACTACAGAATAATAAAAAAATTGTACAGAAACTAGGAGAATAATTAACGTATTTACATTTTCATAATATTGCTCCTCTCTCAAGTTTGATCGTCCCAATCAAACATGGGACCACCTGAGTCATGATAGGGCGCTAGCCGGACGATGTTTACAATTTTCATCTTCGTTGTCGGATATCGCTGGATACAGTATACCACGTCGTTGATTCTGGTGATCACATTGAATGGACCTTCCCAATCCTTCTGGAGCTTTGGTGACTTGCCCTTCGTCCTCCGTGGATTGTATAACCAGACTTTATCCCCAGAATTAAAACCGGTAGAATTTCCCTTTATGTCATAACGTGATTTCATTCTGTTACTTTCTAGATGAAGTTTATCCCGTGCTTGTTCGTGAACAATTTGTAAACGCTCTTATAAATGGTCGACGTACTCCTCAAGGGTTTCAGACTTATGGGGTCTTCCAGTAATAATGTCCAAAGGTAAACGAAGTTCATCACCGTAGACAACTTTTGCCGAGTTTTTTCCAGTTGACTTGTGGATAGATTTGTGGATATGCTAATAGGAATGGTTGTATACAGGTATCCCAGTCGGTTTGCTAAGAGTTTATCACCATCCTCAAATAGGTTTCAAATGTGCGGTTAAATCTTTCAACCATTCCATCAGACTGAGGGTGCAGTGGGGTTGTACGGGTTTTATTGATTCCCAGCAACTGGCATACTTGTTGGAATATTTGTGACTCAAAGTTTCTTCCTTGGTCTGAATGTATCTCTCTGGGTACACCAAATCGACAAATCCAGTTCTGAAACAGCACTTCAGCTACTGTCGTTGCTTCTTGGTTTGAAATTGGATAAACCTCGGGCCACTTACTAAGGTAATCCATAGCAACAAGAGCATATCGGTTTCCGGAGCTACTAGTAGAAAAGAGTCCTGCTACGTCTATGGAAATTCGTTTGAAGGGTGCACCAACAAGATACTGCATCATCTTTCCTCTTGTCCGGGTTCTTGAGCCCTTGCTTAACGAACACTGCTCACACTGTCGGCACCAGCGTTCAACATATTAATCACTGTTCAGCCAGTAAAACCTCTCACTTTTGCCAAGGTCTTACTAACTCCAAAATGTCCTCCGCCGACACCGCCATGAACAGCTTCAAGAACTTCCGGAATCCGTTTTCGAGGAAGGACTGTCAGATATGTCTTTTCTTTTCCATCTACGCTTTCCCAGGCTCTTTTTAACAATCCATCTTTTATAACCAATGAATTCCATTGAGACCAATAAGCTTTTAGTTCTGAAGATTTGTCAGAAATGTCTTTCCATTCTGGTTTTGAAATTTCACGAGATTTTACTTCGTAAATGAGACCAAATACTGGGTCATTACACTGATCTTGGATTAAACTAGCTACATCCCACTATTTAGAACCGTGATGGCCAATACGATTACAAGTAAATATATCTGGATGCTGTTTTGGTTCCTTTTTAAAACAATGTTGACATGTTTCAATACAGGGTCTTCTCGATAAAGCATCGGCATTTTGGTGATATGCGCCTTTCCTATGTTCTATTGTAAAGTCATACTCTTGTAATCGTTGAAGCCACCTTGCTATTTGTCCTTCGGAATTTTTAAACTGAAACAGCCATTTTAACGAAGCATGGTCGATTCTAAGGATAAATCGTTGACCATACAAATATTTATATAAATGTTCAATAGCTTTTACTGCTGCCAATAGCTCTCGTCTGGTGACACAATAGTCTCTTTCTGGTTTTGATAACGTTTTACTGAAATAAGCTATCACTTGCTCGCCATCTTCATATTTTTGTGATAGAACGGCCCCAATTCCAACATTACTTGCATCAGTATCTAAAATAAAAGTTTGTCCAGGAATCGGATATGTTAAAATTGGAGATGTGCATAGTGCTCTTTTTAACCGTTGAAATGCTTCTTCACAGTCTGTTGACCAACTAAATACCATTTTGTCCTCCGTGAGCTTATGTAGAGGCTTTGCAAGATTAGCGAAATTTCTTACAAATCTTCTGTAATAGGTACAAAGGCCCAGAAAGCTTCTTAACTGGTGTTTGTCAGTGGGTCGTGGCCATTTTTCAATTGCCTCTACTTTATCTGGATCAGTCTTGACATCTTTTTCTGATATTACATGGCCAAGGTATCGAACTTCTTTTTGAAATAAGCAAGATTTTTTAGGACTTAGCTTCAGGTTGGCCTCTCGCAGTTTAACAAATACCTTTTGAATATTCTTCAAATGATCTTCAAATGTTTTCCCCAGTATGATAACGTCATCTAGATAAACTAAACATGATTCCTAAGTCATTCCACGTAAAACTATTTCTATAAGTCTCTCAAAGGTAGCTGGAGCATTGCAGAGTCCAAAGGGCATTACTGTAAACTGCCAAAGTCTTGTTCCAGTCGAGAATGCGGTCTTTTCCTTATCTTCTGGGTGCATCTTTACCTGTCAGTATCCACTCTTTAGATCGAGTATTGAGAACCATTGTGAACCTGAAAGCGTGTCCAGGGTGTCGTTAATTCTTGGTAGGGGATAACTGTCTTTCTTGGTAATGTCATTCAGTCGCCGATAGTCTACACAAAAACTAGTGGATCCATCCTTTTTCTTCACTAGCACAACTGGAGATGTCCGAGGAATCTGAGAAGGTTCTATCACTCCTTGTGTCCTCATTTCTTGAAGCATTGAGGAAACTTCTCCTTGTTTAGCTATCGGAATTCTTCGAGGTGTTTGTTTAATCGGAGCATTGTCTTCAGTGTTAATTCGATGCTGCATCAAATCAGTTCTTCCCAGATCATTATCGTGCAAAGAAAACACATCTTGATTTTCTTCAAGAAGACGTCGCAATTTACTACACTAGTCCATAGTTAAATTGGCAGAAGATTCTTCCAATAGGTTTTGTAAACATACAGGAAAAGGTCTGTTTGAATAACGACTTCTATCAGCATTTTTCAAGACTGCCACTACTTCAGAGCATACGCCAATGTGCTCTCCTTGTTTCAGGTGTTGATCATATCCTTTTAAATTTACCATTCGAAACAAAACAGTAGATTTCTTCTGCGTAGATAACGTCTTGGAAAAATTCCTTGACCATATAGTTTGCAGTTTTCCATGGGCTCAATCAAAACAGTTTCTCCCTCTTTTCCTCTGTAGCATTAACCACCACCTCTGAATTTCCTGGTATAGTAACATTCTTGAATAACTTAACGACTCTGGTATTTACTTTATCTTTATATAGGTGATGCATAAAAATCTCTTCATTTCTCGTCGTCAATATCCGGTTATATACATCCATTTTAAACTGCTGAGCATTCATAACATCTAATCCTAATATGACATCATCCATGATTTCTGCCACTAGTACTGGCTGTTGGAATGTTGGTAAGCCAATTGTGACTGTAGCTTAATGCAATCCATGAATCGGGATCCTTTTTCCATTTGCAGACTTCAGAATTAAATTGGGTGGTGCTGAAAGCCTAGAGTGTGCTACGATGTTCGGTTTCACCATAGTATGACTTGATCCTGTATCCACTACCATCTCACATTCACGGCCGCATATTTTTCCCGGTACTACCAAGCTCTCTCCAGGATGTGGCAGCCGGTTTAGTCTTATACGTGGGGCTTGGTAGCACACAGCCAGCTTGCGCCCCATAAAGATGACTAGTTTAAGTTTTCCTGGTTTCTTGGATCTCTTAAAGGCTTGGGGCATTGACGTTTAAGGTGCCCCTCGTCATTGCAATTCCAGCATTGAATGGTCTTTTAGGTTTCCTCGCTAATAATGATTCAATCTTCTTTAGGCGGTCTTCGAGATCACTTTCCGAAGTTGTGATTTGTCTTATTCGTGTCTGCCTTCTAGTTGCTTAAAAAGCTGCCCCATACTCAAGTCCATGGGCCAAAGCTTCTGAAATAATTTTATGATGAGCCATCCTTAGAGCGTGGTTAGTATCTGGATCTCGAACTCCGTCAATAAAACAATTTATAGAAATTTGTTCTCGGAACTCTGTTGGGGCTGAAGGGTAAACCAGATTTACTAAACGAGCAACATCGGCCTCAAACTGTTGGAGTCCTTTCTCGGGTTGTTATCTTCTAGATTTCAATTGAGCCTGGTACACTTGTTGTAGATGGGCTTCACCGTATCTCATCTCTAGGGTACGCACCAGTACGTCAAAATTGAGCTGATCCTCAGATGGCACCATTCTTAATATTTCTGTAGCTTTTCCTCTAAGGCTTAGCTTAAGATTGATTGCCTTTTCTTCGTTATCCCAGCGATTTCCCCTAGCAGCGGCCTCAAATTGATTCAAATAGGTACTCCATGCTTCTTTGCCATCGAATTTTGGTTGCTTTACTTTCATCATTGTTTGCATTCCAGGATTGGGATGAAGAGGAGTCCGTTTGACTTTCATTTCTTGTTCTTGGATCTTTTTTGTACTTGCCCCAATTCTTCTTCTACCATTGCTTCACAGTTAGTCATCTATTCATTCTTCAGATCTTCTTTAAGTTGTAAAACTCGTTCCTCTTGTTTTCTGTCTCGTTCCTCCTGCTCCTTTTTAAGATTATCTTTTAAATTAAGTAAGTCATCTTTCATGGTTCGAATCAGGTCTTCATTTTCTTTCTTTTGGTCATCTTTCATAGTCCTTATCAGGTCTTAATTTTCCTTCTTCAGGTCAGATTTAATTGTGTTTAGTAAATCTTCCTGTTTCTTGTCTCGCTCTTCTTGTTTGCGATCTCGTTCTTCTTGTTTACGGTCTCGTTCTTCTTGTTCTACTTTTTGCTCGTCAAACTTCCTTAATAGCAGCTCCATCAATTTCTCGGTCTCCATCTTAGCCTGACTTCTTGTTAAAGGCATCCACTAAAATGAGCTTCCAAATATCCTTTACTTCTGACACCAATTGTAACGAAATTCGGGAACACACTTTTATTGTCGTCAACGTCAAAAACACTAACCTAATTCGCCTTGACTGTCGTTTAATTGTTTCCAAGTTAAAAACTGACTAAACAATTAAAACTGAATGAATTGTCACGAAGCGCGTCCTTTTTAAAACCCGATGGAACAGTTTCGACATATTTAGAAATATCTTTATTGTTTTTGCTCAAAGAGACCAATAATTTTAGGAGAATACTGACAGTCAAAGCAAGCAAGTATACAAATTCTACAAAAATTAGAACTACAGGGATTTACAATAATATAACTTAAATAACCTAAATTGGGGCAAAAATGGGGCTCTCCAACAAGATGAACTACTTAAAAACTAAACACTATAGATAAAAATAATAAACCAAACGTAAGTAGAACCCTAAAGAATTCGTAGGGTAATCAACTTTAACTACAGAATACTAATGAAATTGTACAAAAACTAGCAGAATAATTAACGTATTTACATTTTCATAATAATATCTTGAAAATTGTTACTGTTAGATTATAAACCAACATATCCGAGTTAATAGTTCAGACAAGAAATGATTTCATCTAAATTTCATTTGAAAATATCTTGAAAACTGTTAATGTTAGATAAAGGTTATATAAGACTTTTTTAAGGCAAATTTTATTACCATCAATTTTAATTATAAGCGAAAATGTCATAAGATCGATGGCAACTGAGATACCAAGCAAAATATCCCAAGTTGATAATTCAGACCAGAATTAAGTTCATCTAAATTTTATTCGATGATATCTTAAAAACTATTAATGTTTTTAAATCAAATTTCATTATAAGCAAAAATATTATAAGATCAACAGCAATTGAGATATGAAACAAAATGTTCAGGTTGATGGTTCAGACCCGAGTTTAATTTAGTTGGATTTCATTTTATGATATCTTGAAAACCTTTAGTATTTCATGTCTCAGTATTTTGATTATAAGTTTTTAAAGTAAATTTCCACCTCGAATTATCTTTGATAGATTGGTGCAGTCTATTTGGTATTTAATACCTGAGTTAGTGATCTTGGATCAGTTGGATAGCCTCAAACGAATTATTGACCCTAAAAAGCTAAGGCAAATTCAAATTGCTCAAAATACCTGGACAAATATTATTATTGCTATAAGAAATATTCACAATTTAAAGCATTTCAATTCAAAACTCAAATCCAGGAATTCCATACCACTCAGAAAACTGGGATCAACATTTTATGCAGTTCAAATCTGTAGCTCGCTCTACTGTTAACAATAAAAATATCATAAGAAATTAGCAATGTTTAAGGAATGACTTGGAATCTCCCAAGGTGCCTTAAGTAGACTTCTGCATCAAAAAATGACCTCCAATTGATCTTTTCACCCTTTGAAACCAACTCGCCATCTGAAAACCGATCACAAGCGTGTTGAAGAAAACAAACAATGGAGGTGTGTTACCGGGCAACTGAGTGCATTAAGAAAAAAAAAACAAATAAAATTGCGCACGCCACATAGACTCGCCGGCGATCAAATCGCGATACGCACCATAATGGCCACTCGCGGAATTTATAATGGCCGATATGACTATTCAGCGCTCGTTACTTTATTTATACGCAAGCGGAAATTTCTTTCTTTCTCCCTTCGATGTATTAATTTTATCAATGATCTTTCTTGTGTGTAAAAGCCAGTTTCTGCCTTATTGGAATTTGTCAATATTTATCACACTTGGAACCCCCACTGCAGTACAGTATCGATGTTCTTTTTCTGTTCATTTTTCTTTTTATCTTCCTCAATTATCTTTAAAACATTCTTATACAGTCTTAATGAAATAGTAGCAGTGTCCTAGATACCTCATAACGAAAAGCTAGCTGAAGGCAATTCTGGTCTGAACAGTCAACCTCGACATTTTGCTTAATATCTTAATTATTATTGATCTTATGCTTACTTTGATTTGCTCATAATCAAACTTGATAGTAATGAAATCTGACTTCTAAAGCTCATATAAAACTTGTATGTAATACTTACAGTTTTCAGGATATCAGAGAATGAAATTTAGATCAAGTATACTCTGGTGCAACCGTCATTCTGGACGTTTTGCCTGATATCTTAGTTGCTGTTGATGTTATGATAATAATGCTTATAATCAAAGTTGATGGTAATGTAATTTGCTATTAAAAGCTCTTACCACTTTTATGTAATACTAACAGTTTTCAAGATAACTTGGAATAAAATTTAGATGATGTCAATTCAGGTCTAACCTCAACCTGGATATTTTGCTTGATATCTTAATAGTTGTTGATATCATGATAATATTAGTTATAATTAAAGTTGATGGTAATGTAATTTACTTTCAAAAGTTTTTATATAATGTTTATGTAACTCACAGATTTCAAGATTTCTTGCTGTTGATATTATGATGATCCGTTGAGATTTTATTTTCTCAAACAAAGCGCCCATTAATATTTCGCTCGGAACCAGACGTATCATTGGCGATGCCCACTGGCAATGCTGTTTATATTTTTTTCCGCACGCGATTTTGACATTTTGAGGTTATAATTTTATGCGGTTTGTTTACGTTTGGACTTGTGTTTCTTGGACCATGGTTTTAAGTAGAAATAAACGTAAGTATAGAAAAATTTATTATTTTGTTTTGTTTAAAATATAGTTTGTAGCTTGCAGAATTACGTTTTAATAAAAAATTGTGATAAAAGTTAAAATTTCGGATGATTTGGAGAGTTTTAGTTAAGGTATCATTGGTGATACCTTGGGATTCTACCGATTCAGATATATATATTATATTATTATTTTTTAGTTGATAAAAACTACTTTTAGTTTTTATTTTTTGATGATAATATTTTTGTTTTAGGATCTTTAACACAAAATGAGCTTCAAGATTTAGCAGACAACATTGATTTGAACCAGTCGGATATCGGAGAGCTGTCATCAGAAGATGAAGAGGAGGACCTGACAACGCATTTTGCTGAAGATGAAGAAGATCAACAAACCGACTCTTCATCATCAGACGATGACCTACCTTTGTCCCATTTTCTCCCAGCAAGAAAAAAAAGTTGGGGCCGAACTGCTAAGCTAGAGGTACATTCTTTTCCATTTTTGAATGATGCTGCTGATGTAAACAAAGAGTTAGAGTACCCCATCAAATATTTAGAAAAATACATTTCAGACGACTTTTACGAAGATATTGCACTTTACACAAACATGAGAGAAGTAAAGGATAAAGGTCGTTCTTTCGAGACTACTTCTGATGAAATAAAAATGTTTTTTTGGAGTGTCGATATTAATGGGAATTTACGGACTTCCAAGAATTCGGATGTTTTGGTCCAGAGAAATGAGGGTTCCCATGATATCTGTTAATATTACCAAAGACCGATACTTTGGTTTGCGCTGTCGTCTGAAACTTGTAGAAGATAACAAGATATCAAGGGAGCAAAGGAGTTTAGATAGGTTTTGGAAGGTAAGGGCAATGCTTGACAGAGTTTTGAAAGGATGTAGACAAAATAAACGTACTGAGGCGGCATAAATAGACCGAACAAATGATACCATTCCATGGTAAAGTAATAATGCGACAATTTGTGCGTGGAAAACCTGAACCAGTAGGCATTAAGAATTTTGTAATGACAACATCAACTGGAATTCCTTTGGATTTTTACTTGTACAAAGGAAAGGGCTCATCACTAGAATCAGCGCTCACTCCTGTACCAGAGAAGCTTGATATAGGTGGCAGAATGGTACTCAAACTAACTGACACTTTACCAGCTGGTGTTTCAGTTTGCACTGACAGATATTTTACATCTATTTTAATAATAGATGCATTATTGTCCAGAAAACTAACCCTAACAGGAACCATGATGCTAAATAGGCTTCCAAAAAACGCAACATTTTTAAAAGATAACGATTTAAAAAATAATAGTAAAAATAGGTAGAGGTTCCTATGACCAGTTGGTAAAACAGAATTCCAACGTCAATTTATTAAAGTGGTTTGATTCGAAACCTGTACACTTTGCTTCATCATCTACTGGCGTTAAGCCACTGAGAACATGTTCACATTGGTCCAAAACCGAAAATAAATACATAACAATAAATCAGCCTGCAATAGTAAATGAATACAATTTAAAAATGGGAGAGGTGGATCTACTGGATAGAGTGATTGGATGATTGGAAAGTATCCTATGCGTGCTCGAACAGACAAATGGACGATTAGAACCATTTATCACTTTTTTGATTTTTCAATTGCTGCTAGCTGGTTAGAATACCGAGAGAAAGCTATGTCTTTAAATAATGCAAAGAAGGATATTATGGATTATCTTGATATAAAACTCTCGCTGGGTAAATCGTTAATTCATTCTGCTAATGAAAGCAAAAATGAAGAAAATAATATTGAGGAAGAAAAGATGAATTACCAACTTCTCGCAAGCAAAGAAAAGTTGAGCCCGTACCAGACAAGAGAGACAGAAAAAAAGGAAATAAGCATTTACCTACTTTCATGAAGAACCAGCAAATATCACGATCTAAATGTCGAAAACCTGGCTGTGGAAAATTAACATTTGCAAAATGCACCTCCTGCAATATTTTTCTGTGTTGTAGCGTTGACAGAAATTGTTTTGAGTTATTTCATAACTGATATAATTATTAGTTATGAAATAACTCAATTAATTAGTTCTACAAAAATTAATAAGTTCGACTTTTATTTATATTGATATAACCCCAACGTATCATATATGATACGTATTTTTTTTCCAAAAATATAAAAAAGTAAAACCAAAAAAATTGAAAATTGTCTTATTAACATACTACCTACAAGAATAATGCAATATGTTTTTGTAAATTTCATATAATAGACTCTTGGGTCTGAAGAGGTTATGCGACTTTGATGTAATACTTACACTTTTGAAGAAACCTTGAAATGAAATCTAGATGAAGTCAATTCAGGTCTGAACCCTCAACCTAGACATTTTGCTTAATATCTTAGATGCTGTTGATATTATGATAATATTGCTTATAAACAAAGTTAATGGTAATGTAACTTACTTTCAAAAGCTCTCATATTTCTTTTGGGTAATATTTACAGTTTGTTAGATATCTTAGAATGAAATGTAGATAAAGTGAAATCTGGTCAGAACTGTCAACCTCGACATTTCAAAAAAAATCAAAGGAGAACACAAAGTCTCCGTCTCAAAAAAATTCTTTAATTTGTTAGAGTGGTGACACATGTTTCGCTCCTAAGAGCATCATCAAACCTAAAAAATTAAGTAAACAAAACCAAATAAAATTACAAAAAGACCTTAAAGTAAAAAAAAAAGTATACCTTAAGAAGGTTAAAAACACGCCCGATTGGGTCAAATATACACACACTGAACGATAAAATATAAGTTTAAAAAACTGACGTCACAAATATATAAAAAACAATAACATAGAACTTGAATACAAGAAAATAATAAAAAAAAGTAAAAAGGAACTATCGAGATTTGAACCTACAACCTTGCAGCAAGACTGTTACCGTTTGCTGCGTTGACCGCTAGGCCACACCGTTCATGCGATAGCTTGAAAAGAAAGGAGGGGAGGAGGGGACTCCCGGCTCAAAATTGAACACATCGTTAATGCAAGTTAAAACTGGATTCTTCTTCGCTCTTGTAATCTCTAGCTTCTCTAGAAGATCCAGCTTTTTGCCCTTCTGGCAGTCATGAACCACTGCCACATTATTCGGGTACGAAAATGACCTGTTGACAATAACCTGATTGGCAAACGCTGACTTGGTCTCGACAGTATCGGTGGCTTTAAACTTGTTCACCAGACCTAGATGTTCTTGTACCTTTGTTGAAATTTTCCTCAGTGTACGGCCCTCACTGTACGGCTTACGAAAAATACATAAAGAAGGTATTCCTATGAGGCCAATGGTTTTTTTCGTCAGTTCGCCCTGCTATAAACTGTCCTTTTGGCTTAACACTACTCTCAGGACAATAACAGGATTTCAAAATGAATTTTCGATCAAAAATTCAATAGAATTTGCAAATTTTTTTAAAAATATTAATATACCCGATAATGCTATTTTGATCTCTTTCTCAGCATACCCACCTCAGAATGTGAAACGTTAGTTGAAGAATTGCTTAACTCCACCAACCTCCCTAAGTTAGTTACAATAGTTAGACAACCTCGTATGTCTCTTATCGCTGGTTTTGGAACAAAACTTTTTTAAATTTTATGGAAAATTTTGTAAGCAATCAGCAGGACTCGCTATGAGCTCATGCCTTTCACCTTTCTTAAGCGAAGTATTTATGAGCCATTTAGAAAATCAAATTATGGTTAGTAAGTTTTTTAAATTTATAATTACATACAAAAGGTCTTCTCTAGTCTGGAGAGGAAACGACGATGATTTGGCGGGATTTTTGAATTTCGTAAATTCTCTTCATAGTAACATAATTTTTACTTTGGAAAAAGAAATTAATAAGACTTTACCATTTTTGGATTTACTTCTGACTACTGTAAACGTATTTGATTCCGTTACGCAATTTAGCAGTGTTAGTGTGTACTTACCTTAACGCAACATATTACATGTCATGTCTATGTCACTAAGGATTTCACCTTAGGTTATGGTTTTTGTTCTGTTGCTCCAGTTCAGTGGTTTTCTTTTCTTTAACATTAAAAACGATAATAAAACGTTTTCCCCTGTTTTATTGTTAAAAAACGGATCCTGGAATCCTTATTAGTGAACAGGTTATGGGCCCAGTCTACCCGGTTGTTACAGTATAGTAGTTTGCAGGTGGGAACGTTTCTAGTTGTGTGGACATCGTGAAAAAGTTTTGTGTTAGTGGACAATGTCTGTGGTGCAAAATACTATAAAGCCCTTCGACGGGAGCGGATATTCTAACTGGGAATTCTGTGTAAAGCTATTACTGGAGCACCATGGAGTCCTGGAAGTTCTCCACCAGGCACCACCTTCGACGGAGGCACATTTAGAAGAGTTCCAGAAATCTGATGTAAAGGCAAGAAATGTAATAATAAATTGCATGGCTGACAGTGTTTTAGAAATGATAAAAGATAAAACAACTGCCAAGGAAATAATTAGACACTTAAGGGGACATACTTAATGTGTGGAATTGCCAGTCAGGTGCAACTGCAAAGAAAACTTCGGAATATGAAGTTTTGTGGTAAAGGATCTTTGCAGGAATATTTAGTCGAATATAAGAAAACTATTTTCGAGCTCAGGAATGCTGGAGGTAAGATAGAGGAAGGCGAGGTAATTTCTCAATTATTAGCATCTATGCCAGAGTCTTATCAAAGTATAGAAACTGCTTTGGATGTGTTTTTTTGCCAGGATAACAAAATTACTCTAGATTTTATAAAGAGTAAATTGTTATGTGAAGAGACGAGGCAAAACAAGAAAGATGTAGACTCTGTGGGACAGAATGCCGCTTTTCTTGGAAATTGGCGACATCCTAGGAAGAAAAATGAACAAAAAGGTTCCATATAGGTGTTACTCGTGTGGCAAAAAGGGGCATAAGAAGTCTGACTGTCCAAACCGGAATAAGGCACATGTGGCAGAAAAACCAGGTGGTAGGGAAGATGATATATGCTTCGTAACAACATTGTGTAGCGAGGCCTTGTGATTTGCTGTCAAAAACTCATACCATTTTTCTATAATAGTTACAGATTTCAAAATTTTTTGGAATAAATTTAGATAAAGTAAATTTTGGCCTGAAGCCTCAACCTGAACATTTTGCTTGATATCTTAATTGCTATTGATCTTATGATATTTTTGCTTATAAATAAAGTTGATGGTAATAAAATTTGCTTTCCAAAGCTCTTATACCACTTGTATGTAATACTGACAGCATTCAAAATACCTTGAAATGAAATGAACTAAATTCTCGTCGAAGCCTCAATCTGGGCATTTTGCCTGATATCTTAATTGCTGTTGATATTATGTTAATAATTCTTATAATCAAAGTTGATGGTAATGTAATTTGACTGCAAAAGCTCTTATAAAAACGTATATAATACTAACATTTTTTAAGATACCTTGTAATAAAATTTAAGTGAAGTCAATTCTCTAAATTGAGGGTTTAGGCGAACTTGAACAATTGGCTTAATATCTTCATTGTTGTTGATCTTATGATATTTATGCTTATTATCAAAGTTGATAGTAATGTAAGTTCCTACCAAAAGCTCTTGTATTACTTGTGTGTAACTCTTACAGTTTTTAAGATAACTTGGAATGATTGAGATGCATATTTAGATGAGGTCAATTCTTGTCTGAACCCTCAACGTTGACATTTTTCTTAATTCGAAAAATTCATCCATTATCCCAAAGATGCTGGTCATAACTTTTTATAAAAGGTAAAAACACAAAATCCACAGCATCACAGAAACATTTAATAAAATGACAAAGGTTACATGTTTCGCTCGACTAGAGCATCATGTTTACCATAACATACACAAAACACCTAAAGGTATGGTCTATCTACTGCGGAGTGCGCAAGCGGAGTACGCAATGCGGAATCCGCATGGATTGATTCGTGTGTAAATAAATGCGGCTGTTCTATGTATCGCGCACCCGGCACACGCTACGCAATCGTCCGTTGCGCACGTCCGTCGCTAGTGAACGTGAGGCGATTTCGACGACTGGTCCGCAAACTACGGTGAGAGAATCACGTGCTTTTAAATTAAAATTGAATAAAAAGCAACTTTATTATGATAAATCCAAAAAACTTTTGCAAATTCTCTAAAGAGCAGGACGATATCCTAATTCACAGCGTGTGTCAACATCCTGCGCTGTATGATGCCTCTCAAAAATCGTATAAAGACAATGTGATGCGAGAGAATATATGGGGGGAAATTGCTGGAATTATTAAAAGATGCAGTAAGTTTAGTTTATATATTTAAGGAAAACACTTATATTTACATTTTTTTTATCTGTTCGATTTATTAATTTTTGCTGCCAATGGACTTGTACTTGTCTACTACAAAAGTAGTTCGTAAATTCCTCCCGTGTTCTAAATGCCTATAATGTCGCATTTTCCCCAGTTTTATTTAATGGTACCATATTTTTAGTTGGAAGAGTTGTGGCAGGTTCTTCTTCACTTGCAGTCCTAACGCAGGGCGAGTTTCTTAGCAAATTATGCAAACAACACGCTGTAATTAACAGCTCTGCTGTATCTGGTTTAATAACAATAGGTATGAAGAATATTCTAAAAGTTTGGCACAAAATGCCAAAGGCATTTTCTACAGTTCTTCTTGCCCTACATAACCTATAATTAAAGATACGTTTCTGATTATTATCAGAAACTTGATCTTTTGGATAAGGACGTAACAGGTGTTTTGAAAGCAGAAAAGCTTCATCTCCTATAATAACATGTGGCAAAACTGTATTAATATTTGGCAAGGGTGCTTCCTCTGGAATGCAATAATCTTCACTTGATAAAAATTCATAAACTTTTGACTTTTTAAATATGCCACTGTCGCCTTCTTTTCCATACGAACCCACATCTATGCATATAAATTTATATTTAGCATCAACCAAAGCTAGCAATACAATGGAAAAATACAATTTAGAATTAAAATACAACGAACCGTTATTACTTGGACATATTATACGGCAAAGTTTTCCATCTATTGTTCCGCAACAATTAGGAAAGTTCCGTATTTCATTAAAGTCTTTAGCAACAGCTCTCATACTTTGTGTTGTGGGTACTGGTAAATAAATAGGTACTAACTTCTTGCATATTGTCTTCACTTCTTTAACAAATAAACTTATGTGGTTATGCGAAATTCTATAAGCAAATGCTAACTAACGACAGGATTCTCCTGTTGCCAGATATCTGAAAAAAAAACATTTTAGCTTAAGACTGCAAAACAAGATGGAGAACATTAAGAGATTTATATAATAGGAAACAAAAACTAATAACGAAGCAACCAACTGGTACTACTGCAAGCAGCATGAGATCAACCTGGGTCATTCCTAAGAAAAGTGCCACATGAATAGTGGCGTGAGGTTTTTAAAAAGGTGACCTTTATAGAATTCTATTTTATATAATTTTTTTACATAGGTCCTTTACTAATGTTTCCGGAACTGGGTCTCCAACCTCTGATGGACTTTATGAAAATGACCAAGACAAAGAAAATGAAGAAACTGTTATAGATGAAACTGAACAAGAAAAGAAAGAAGACAATAACACTAAAAAAAGATGTTTTGAGGAGTCTGAAATACCCAAGAAAAGTGTAAACAAAAAGAAAAATACAGATCGCATTCTTGCAGCTTTAGAGAACAGAGGCAAAGAGAGAAATGAATTAATTCGTGATTTATTGTCAGCTGCATCTGAACCCATCACTACGCATGAAACAAATCCGATAATGAAATTTTTTCAGAGTATGGCTCAAACTGTAATGACTTTTTCTCCCTACCTAGCAGTTGAGGCAAAAGCTAAAGTTTGCCAAATTGTTACCGACTTGGAATACCGTTCAATTTCTCATAATAAGCAGGCAAACCATTCCTGCGAGGCCTATTTCTATCAGAAAAATAGTATACCAAGGGACGATATTTCTGAGGCTCAGTCTAGCAGTTTAGATGCTATTTCTGATGGGACAAGTTTTCTACTTAATCTTTAAGACATGACCATATTTTTTAAAATAAATGCTATAATGACACAAATTATTGTTTACTTACCTAAGAGTTAAATCGAATTTTTCATATCCACTTAATGGACCTTGACCAAAGCTGTTAGGCAGCTTTTCCAATAAAGGCGATATCATGTTCAGAACTTCCATAAATTGCAACTTACTTAATCTAAAATATTCCTTAAACTTTAGTTCGTTTTCTTCTAAATGGTTTTTAATTAGAACTTTAAAAGTTCCTTCAGTTCTTCTCCTTTTAAATAAGTTACTAACTGCACGCCTTATATATAATATTGAAAACGGTACCAAATCATCATCCTCTTCCTCTTCTTCTAGCAGCAAAGATATTATTCTTTTTCTCTTGTCCATAGCACGTCTCGTAACAAAACTCCAAAAGAAACTAATAAATAAAAATGTAAACAAAATTATATTGCATTACGCAGTACGAATTCTAAATAGACCACCATAATATGCGTATTCTGCAAGCGCAAATATAAACACGACGCAACGCGTACTCCGCTTGCGCACTCCGCAGTAGATAGACCATACTTTAACATATAAATTTAAAAAAACCTTAATTATCTTATAACCTATTTTTCTTAATGTCTTAATTGCTGTTGATCTTATAATAATTTTGCTCAATCATCAAAGTTGTTTGTAATGAAATTTGCTTTCAAAAACGTTTACATAACTTTATTCTGATATTAATTTTTTTAAATGAATTCTAAATCGAAATTTTGATCGAGTAAGTTCCGGTCTATTCTACACAGTCAACGTAAACATTTTGCTTGATATCTCAGTTGCTATTGACCTTATAATATTTTATCCTGATATTCAAAGGTAATGAAATTTCCTTTGAAAAACTGCTATACAACTTTGATCTGTCTTGCTTTCTAAAATTCAGATGAAGTGGGTTCTGATTTGAACCCTCAACCTGGAAAGGTTGCTTGATATCTTAGTTGCTGTAGATCATATAGTAATTTTTCTCATAATGAAAATTAAAGATAATTGGTTTCCCTCAAGAAACATTAATAAAGCTTCTCTGTAACTTTAAAAGATGCCAATATATCCTGGGACAAAAGTATGACATGCTACATTATATGAACAAGCATGTCTTTGTCATTGCAGGAGAATTTTTCAAAAGTAAAAAGGAATCGCAAAATGTCTCATTTGCACCTAACCACTCATTTAAATTTCAAGACGACGATTGTGTTTAATTTCGTCAAATAACCACTCAGCAGTAAATCAGACGCGTGTGAAAGCCCACCAAACAATTTCCAATTAGGAGTTTTGATGTTTAGCAGGCAATAAATAAATCAAAAGTTAAAATTATTACCAAAGTCGTTTTACGGGCTTATCTATTTTGTATGATGCGCCCATTTAGTTCCATTTTTATTTCTTAATTAACCAGAAAAGAAACTGGCAAAAACATCAAGGTAGGGATAATTAGGAAGAAAAGTAAGAAAGGGAAACTTCAGAAGCTTATTAATGCTAATTAGAATAAGTTTTTATTAAGTTCGGATCCCTATAGAGTTTCTGTCCTTTGCCTTGTCTAATTTCGCTTCTTATTAAATATTTATTGAAAGCTTTTGTAAGGAACAGAGAAGAATTCTATATAATCAACCGGCAAGTAAATACGAGGCATTTGGTATCATTATCGTCTCCGGTATCATTATTTTCGCACCCGATCCGTGTGATATTTAAATTTATTATAAATATGCGAGTGCAATGATATAATTTTCCGCGAACGGTATGAAATAACCGTCATGTTGGTACCTTTTAGCGATGTATTACCGGTCTTTAGGTTTTTGCTTACTTTTCATTAAAATGCGAATTATTTATGATGGCTGCTGCATGGGTGTTGTTTTGCATGTTTTATGGAATCTTATGTGGGTTGCGGTCGTAATGGATTTTTTTTAATGAGGAAAAAACGGTTTTAAAAGAAATTATCGAGGAATTGTTGTAGAGGCATTAGCCATGACCCCACTAAAATGTCAAGGTGACGTGGGTTGGGAGATCAAATGATCTCGAAAACTATTCAGTAATTCAATAATAGCCATTAATCGGTGGTTAAGCTGAGGCAGCTATTGCCGGCTTAAAAATTGTTTTTGTGTATTAGGCACTATAGTGGATCATAACTTCCAAACTATTTTTAGGATTCCTCTTAAGGCTATTTCTAATTTGATAATATCCATTCAAGATTTTTAAGATCTCTATAAAGTCCCTTACAAGTCTCCTTTCCTTCAAAGTTGATAGCTTCAACTCTGCCTCTTAGGTTAAGGGAGGTCTTTAAATCCAGGAAGGACTCTTCTTGGTACCCTCGCAAATATTTCTAAATCTTTAATATAATAAGGATTCCACGATGTAATTGCATAATAAAGTTTTAGCCTTATATGACTTTTCTAGATGATAATAAAGTTATAATTTCCCTTGAGTCGTCTTTATATTATGGTTTTTTTATGAAGTAAATAAAAGAGTTGACTTTTTTGCAAATTTCACAATATGATTTTCTCATTTCTATCTTACTCTATTCATTTATTTCCAATTAAGCCTATAAATAATGTATATTAATCTTAATTTTAAAGGCACCTGAGTATACAGGATGTACCACAATCAACGTCACAGACAGTAACTTTTTTTTTAAATATAAAAATTTTTAAAAAGTGCATGTGATTAATTTTTATTTTTAAATATATGAAAATGTATTTTTAATAAATATAAAACCACTACCAAAAATTACTTTAAAAAAAACTACCTCCGAAAAATTCATCCTCTAAAAACCACCTCAACTTTTTTTTTCCAAACGGCACCACCATTATTTGTTCTAATGTTGGGAATACTTGTAAAATTATTAAATCAATTTCATAAAAAAAATCATATTGTTACCACATTTTTATTCAAATCCATTTTCAATCAATTTGTTTATTAGAGCTGAAATTTTCCTTGTCAATTGAACTTGCAAATCTTATTTTAAGTGTTTGTCCATTATAACGCCTAGATATTCTACGCTACCTTTATTGGTCAATCTTTAATGTGTCAATTTAAATATTTTTATAGTTTGGCCTGTTAATATTGGTAATTGAATAGATTACATATTTAGTTTTGTGACATTTACCGAGAACTTTAAGGAATCCAGAAATTTGTTAACTTTTCAAGTCGATTTTTTAATTTTTCGTATCTCAGGTATCTGCAGTAAAAGCCAAAGCATTATCATCTGCAAAGGAGATAATAGCATCTTCCATTTCCTGTAAATCCAGTGATCCATTTCCATTGAATAGAATTGGCACCAGGATCGTATCCTGCGGTACCCCCAGATTGACCATCCTTGCTGGACTAAGTACTTTATTAATTTTTATTGGTTAAAGTCTATTATTCAAACAATATGCCGTAAGTTTTAAAAATTCCATGATTCCAACTTTCATCCTGCTTAAAATGATGAATGCTTAAAATAGCGTCAACAACCTTTTTTGTATCTTCATTTGGCTACAACTTGACACTAGTTGTTTCGTTGATTTGCTTAACGATTTGCATAACGTTGTTTTGCTTTTCTTATTATTCTTGTTCACCATCTACAGTCTACTCTTCATAATCGTTTTATTGTTTGCCTTTTAAAGTTCCTTCTCCTCCTCTTCAAATCAGTCTGATATGAACTGAAATGATCTTAGCAGTTCAGACAGTTCATCGAATGCCTTAATAACATGATCTTTAAATGAATTTAAAATCTTGGCTAATATGTTAAAGATCATGTTTTTTAAGGAATTCTCTTGAATTTCGGAGGAGAGTATATTTCCTTGCAGCATTCTGTAATTCTTGTATTTCTTTCTCTAAAAAATACGTTTGCCTCCTCAGAGCAATTGGAACGGAAAGTTAAATTGCAATTTACGCAGTTTCATGCATTTTTAACACTCTTTTTGCAGTATCTACATTCTTCCACTGATGACATCATTATAGTTCAAAGTTGCAGCGATTGGCAACGTCGGAGTGGTTTCGGTCGTGTTTTCTTTTTAATTACCTTGTCAAAAAGTGCCAGCTGTCCAAAATCATATAAAAGATGTAAACCAAAATCAGCTGATTCAACACAGAGCAGTATGCCGAATTTCGGTTGAGATTTCTGGAACTAGTGCATCGGCTTCAAAGGGTTCTCCAATATATAATAAGCATGGTTACACCACGAACTTAATAAATATATCTGGACTGCTAATGCATATGGCCAGGATACCCAAAAATGACCACTGCCTGGTGGCCGTCATTTTTATAGTGGTTGTGTCCTTTTGATGTTGGTCACTCTGAACATTTTCAGTGTTGCCAACAAAAAATATATTAAATAACGGTAATGAAGTTGACGACGCTGACGTTTGACGTGTGAGTATAGCGGATTGCCTAGTTTTTGGCGATTTGTAAACGACGCTTGGGTATATCGTCTGTAACAGGCGATATAGCTTCCTCCTTATTTATATACATGGAATTATTGTGAATTGTCCGTCTGTATTTATAATAGAATAATATATAGAGTTATTTGTTTTTACTATGTAAACCCTTGCTAATAACAAACCCTCATAAAATCAACTATATTTTGATTTTTGTAGATGGTTGTACCTATTAATGTTTCCACATTAGATAGTTTTCCACTTTAGATAGAAGGAAGAAACACAAGCAAAAATTTAAATGAACATCATCATTATCATGGTATTAGGATTTATAAGATTCAAGATTATCAGAATAATAAAAGTAACATAACTTCTCAAAAACTTTAATTGTTTTGTTTCCCTACAATTGGCACAACTGAAATTTATCAGAATGGCCAACATCAAAAGGACCCAATCACGCAAAATGGCGGCCCTCTAGTAGTGGTCATTTACTTTTCATTGAATTGGCAGTCCAGCTATATTTATTAAGTTCGTGGGTTACACCCAAAAAGACAACTTCGCAAGTTACACTTTCATCCGATTAATATAGAACAGAAAAGCACGATTTTTTAGTAGAGCAAAGTTTTTAAAAAAGTTTGACTTTGACAGTTGAGATTGTCACTGTCACTTCTAGATTATTTTGATTAGAAACAGCTGTTACGGTCATACTGTTCATCCTATATTCCCTGTTTAGATTCTTTGGTCCGATTCTAAGTACTGTGCATTATTTGGACTCATTTAATTTGATTCCCCATATCTCTGACCAGGCTTTTACTATTTGAAGATCTATTTCTAGTATCTCTGGATGAATAAAAGGAT
This sequence comes from Anthonomus grandis grandis, assembly GCF_022605725.1. Classification (NCBI taxonomy): domain Eukaryota; kingdom Metazoa; phylum Arthropoda; class Insecta; order Coleoptera; family Curculionidae; genus Anthonomus; species Anthonomus grandis. Next base: position 34,014,196 of record NC_065547.1, on the reverse strand, counting down.
TTTTCGATGGTTTCTTATCATCAGCAACAAATTTACGTATTGTGTCTATGAGGTCTAAGAAATCAATAAGATACAGGATAAATAGTAAGGGGCGCAACATCGGACACTGGATAACTGTTTTAAGTTAACGCTTTTTACCAAAGGTTTCTCTGACATCATTCCATTCACTTTTTCTTGACTTGTTTATTAGCATATCAGCAATTCCTCTGACTCCAAAGTGTTCGAGTTTTTTTAATAACAAGTTGTGTGGGTCTTGTCAAATGCCTTTTTGTAGTCCAAATAAATAACGTCTCTTGGCTGATCGCTATCATCAGTTTTTAGTGTCATTTAGACATTCTATTAAATTTGTTGTAATAAAGCATTTGAGTATAAATCTATGCTGCGTTGATGATAGTAGATTATTTTCCAGAAACAAGGGTTTTTAACTCTTAGACAACTATCTTTTCCGTGCATAGTTTCTGTATTCTAATAATAATTCTGTGGTAATTTTCTGGTTTATGTCTCTTTCCCTTCTTAAATAGCGATGTTACGGTGGCAAACTTTCAATAATCTAGGATTTTTCCAAGCTTTATACTCTCTTGCACTACTTCAGCCAGCACTGGACTGACTGTCTAAATATACTTTTGAAGGAAGATTCTAGGTACTCCATCTGGTTCTGGACTTAAGTCCTTCTTCAATTCTTTGAGTGCTTGTTCTTCAATGAAGCTTATAATAATAACAGAAGCCCGAATTTTTAGTTTCATTATTTAAGATCTCTTGACAAGGTTTATCTTTGAGTGCTATTTTTACTCTTTTAAATTTAAGCCATTGCTTATATATTTATTAAAAAAATCTGATTTTGAGATGATCAAATTATTTTCATAAGCTCTGCGAATTTCGTGTATACTTTACTTTCAAATGTTATTGTGTATTTTATAGGCCTCATAATTTTTCTTCTTTTATATTTGTCCGCGTTTATATATTTTACTTTTCATATATATAGTTTTCGTTTGTGTGAACAGATGTTAATAAAATATGTTGTTCTATAGCATTTTTTCCAAGAGGTCAAAAATGTTCAAATTTTCTACTACTATTTCTTTTGGTTGGCTGCTGTGTAACTATTTATCTATTGATAATCAGCAGAATAAAATTGTCTTATTTTTTTTTAGCTTGGGAGGTAGTTTCATTTGAGCTTTTGCAGTTAGAATAACATGGTCACTTTTTTCCATCGAGTGCAGGCCAAAAACACTTTTTTGATCACTGCACAAAAATAAATCTAATAAAGAGCTTTAGCCATTTATATGACAAGTTTGAATAGTACCATTTGGTGAATATTATTGTCTTAATACACTTGAGTAGACGCTTCAGCTTTCTTATCTGATGGAATAACCCCTAGGGTACTTCAATGTTTAATTAGTTGATATCTATTAAAAAGATGTAGGGTATTTTATGCTAAAGACCTTATCTATCTGGTTGAATTTAAAAATTAGCTTTATCTACTTGACTATCGAACAAGACAGCATCAATAGAGACATAACATATCAATAAAGTAACTTTGAGAAGTAGTGCAGCCAATACGATAATTATTTACTTAGTTTTTAAAGAACATACATGCCCCGTCTCCCATTTATTCTAAGCTATCTGCTCGATAAATACTGCACCCATCTAGACTTATGAGTCTGTCATCAATACAATCACTAAGCCAAGTTTCTGTAAGCACGATTATTGTTGGACATGTTGCAAAATCCCTAACTCATTAATATTATCAAGTATAAAACTTAAGTTGGTATATCAAAAAGTGCGTAGTTTTTTTCAATTTTTTCTACAATCTTAGGAATTCCATTGATATATTTTATAATCAAGTTTCGCTTTCCTTGACTCTTTCGCTCATCCAGCTTCATTAAAAATGGCTTTTAATGGCTTTTGGTCAGATTATTGTAAATTTCTGGTTCTTTCTTATCTAGTTTTGTGAGGATTTTAAAGCTTTTTTTTTGTTTGGTTCTTTGTTGGCCTCTTTTTACCACAGCTTTCAGTACTCAACCTGAAAATCCTTGCCGTATGTGTCAAAGTGAACTCAACTTTGCTGTATAATGAATTAATGGTTTCTTTATCATCTTTGAATTTGTCTGCGTGCTCTGATCCCGGAATTTCAAATACGATAATGTTGTCAGCACGTCTTTCCCTTTCCTTCATTTCAAACAACATCTCATGTTATTTCAACATCTAGTTCTGAGTGCTTTCCTTCTAATGAACATTTTGTTGTTTCGATGTTTTCCTCTAATTTTTTCAATGCACCAGCCTATGTTTTTAAGCAATTTTTTGATCTATCTGCTATGTTTGTAACTTCTCCCTTCAATAATTATCAACACGTTATCATATTAATACATTATATAATATTATTATGAAAATGTGAATACGTTAATTATTCTCCTAGTTTTTGTATAATTTTATTAGTATTCTGTAGTTAAAGTTGATTCGTAGGGTTTCTTTAGGGTTCTAAAGAGTGGATACTGGCAGGTAAAGATGCACACAGAAGATAAGGAAAAGACCACATTCTCGACTGGAACAGGACTTTGGCAGTTTACAGTCATGCCCTTTGGACTCTGCAATGCTCCAGCTACCTTTGAGAGACTTATGGAAACAGTTTTACGTGGAATGACTTGGGAATCATATTTAGTTTATTTGGATGACGTCATCATACTGGGAAAAACATTTGAAAATCATTTGAAAAATATTCAAAAGGTATTTGTTAAACTCCGAGAGGCCAACCTGAAGCTAAGTCCTAAAAAATTTTGCTTATTTCAAAAAGAAGTTCGATACCTTGGCCATGTAATATCAGAAAAAGGTGTCAAGACTGATCCAGATAAAGTAGAAGCAATCGAAAATTGGCCACGACCCACTGACAAACGCCAGTTAAGAAGCTTTCTGGGCCTTTGTACCTATTGCAGAAGATTTTTAAGAAATTTCGCTAATCTTGCAAAACCTTTACATAAGCTAACGGAGGACAAAATGATATTTAGTTGGTCAACAAAGCATTTCAACAGTTAAAAAGAGCACTATGCACATCTCCAATTGAGCGTATCATGAAGCGTTTCCACGAACCGATCGAAATTATCGTAAGCAACATCAGTGCAGAGATGTGAAGATTTTTTTATTGTTTCAGGGCACAAATTTGATTTTTCAATTGAAGTATACGTAGATTCTGTTTCTAGCTCTTCAATTGCTGGATAGCTAATACAGTGCCCATATATGTGGATAATGTCCACAATTGTTCGACTGCTGGTCAAGCTTTTTAAAACCATTCCTAGAATAATATGTTTTGACATTTTAATCTTTTCATGATGTACACAACGTGACGAATGCATTTTGGATTTTCTTTTTGCTTTCGACTGTTCCCTGCTAATAAAGTGAAATAAAATTCTAATAAATTTTTAGGCACTGATGCTGTTCCAACTTGGAAAGACATTACAAGCCGACAACCTCGCTTTTTACTTGTGATGACACCCAATCCGGGAGCGAGAGGGGTTGGTGGGAAGCGAGGTCCGAAGAAAGAAAGTGTAAGACAGGACAGAACGACTCGAGACACTGACCTATACGCATATATTTTAAATTTTCTTTTAATTTTACGTTTATTTCTATTACCCAGTATTAAGTAATTAGTTATATCTAAGGCCGATGTTCTTTGTACAGTTTACTTACATCGAATATATTCATTTGTTTTGTCAAGCTAAGTGTTTGACTGGTCCTTCAAATTACCGCAAATCACATCAGATGCTTCTCCTGTTAGTAAATCTTAAGTAATTTTTTTTCTCAATTTGCATAATGGATTTTCTTAACAGTAAAGCAGCTTTTAATAAAATGTTTTCATCTTTTATATGTTTAACTGATTCTTCATCAATGCTTAGTACATTTTTTGGAGTTAGTATTTTTTTATTTTGCAGGTACAGAAATTTTATTTCTTTACCGAATTCTTTAACTATTTTCAGTTTTAATAGATGTGGGGTAAAATTCTCTTTCCTGCTGCATATAATACTTATGAAGATAGGTTAAAAAATAGCATCGTCCTTTACCGATAACATTCTCTCTGATAAAAGCACACATATCATCAAAACCAATTTTCTGTTGCTCGCGTACATCATGCCAAGTACTTTTATTTTTTTTTAGTAAGTGACATTTTATAACAAAAATCCAATGTACAAATTTTATGATAGCAGACATTAGAATGTGGATAATTATTTAGTTACTTAATTAACTCATTTGAATCTCCAGTTTCTTTTACTTTATATAATAAATAGTTTTTTGTCAGAGCGAAGTAGTGCTAATCTTTTTGTTTTTTTTTTTTTTGGTCTGTTGATCACAATTTATACAGATGGCATTTTTTTATCAAGATTTACTTTACGTTTAATCGAAACATTACCTTCAGAGGTTGAATTTACATCATCTAACAGTAAATTTTTGTCATTGTTATGATGTTCAGTTTGATCCAACAATCATTGTTCAAACTGATTGTTGGATCAAATGTTGCAAATAAAAAACTTCAAAAATTCTGGTAAAGTGGATGTTGAAGTCGAAGGTTGTAAAAAAAAGATGAATGTGATTCAATACACTGTGTAGCTAAATTGGGTACCGATGAAGATGTTGTATATACATTCTCAGCTGTAGCATCTAATGACTTGCTTTTTGAAGCATTAGATTCAGCTATGGTTTTTGATTTTGACGAGTAATATTTTTTCATTAAGCCAGTGAATGATTTGTAATATTGTCTGTGGTAACAAATTTCAAATAATTCATCTGGCAAAATAACATCCTTATATTTAAGGTTATATTTCTTCCGACATTTTAAAATTTGCTTACACTGTTTTAATGTTTCTTCAGTGGTGGTTGCATACAAACTGAAAGAAATTCTGACAATTGACAGTTTGACGTACTTTTAATTTCATGACGCCATCTCATATACCCGACTAACTATCTCGCTCGCACTTAAGCGCATATATACTACTGTCGCGCGTACACACACAGCATAACGTTAATGGTGTCTGGGGGGATGATTGGCCCACAGGGTTGAAAATTTCTAGCAGGAGGAATTAATTAACGTCTGGGGGGCCTGGGATTTCAGTCTATAAAGTCTTATGCATTGCCCAGCAACCCAAATATTAATGCATCTTATCCAGCACTTCAGGTAGAGATAACATATCTAAAAAAACTACTTAACATTTCTAAAATGATCTCTTTAAGAGTGATAATGCCTTCCTAACTAAGTCTATGACTCAGCTTAAACAGGAACTCGCCACAATTAAGTCAAGTAAGTCTATCAACAGTACTGCAAGCAGATCCCCTACTGCTATTGAAAACATTAAAGAACTATTTCAGGAGTACCAGGAAAGAGAAATCAGGAAAAATAATTTTATGATTTTTAACTGCTTAGAATCTGTAGAGAATATCAACAATGTGGTCAGTGATGTGGTCTCTAGTTGCTGTTCCAATCAACTCCTTGATGGAAGCTTTAATGCTTTTAGGCTTGGCAAAAAAGCTGATAAGTGTAGACGCATTTAGGTAATATGGACTTTTGCTTCCACCTTGATAAAATGTTCCAAGAAGATCAAAAATATACCCTCTCTAAAGCACCTCTCTCTCACAGATGATAAGACTCCAAATCAATTGCAACTGCATAGAAATTTTAGAAAGCAGTTGCATGACCGATTTAAAGCTGGCAAGGAGGACCTGAGAATTGTTTATAGCAAACAGCGCTCCAAAAATTATCTAGTCATGGGCAGCATTTAAACTCAGTAATTTGTCTAACAGGAAGTTTTCTGCATTGTATCAGAATGTTCGAATGTCTTCTGTCGACAGTAAAACTCATCCTTTTTATAAATCTGTATGTGAGGGCTAGTATGATGTGGTTGCAGTATCTGAAACTAAGCTACAGGATGGGGTCTACGACGGCGAGTTGTTCTTGTGTGTACACTATATATTGCAAGGACAGGAACTTGGAGGATATGGGATTCACCCGTGGGGGTGGAGTAATGCTTGGTGTGCTGAGTGATCTATCATCAATCAAAGTTGATCTTATAGACCTGGAGAATCAAATTCCACGGGTGTATGTTGTTTGCTGCAAGATTAGTATAAACTCTAATCGTTTTTTTATATTTGCTATTTATGTGTCCCTTAATACTCCAATTGAAGATACCGAGTAATACAAAAGTGCCTGATCTTCATCAATTTAATAATATTTGTAATATATAGGATACTATCCTTGAGCTGATATCTACTAATCTTTCATGCACTGTTAATGGTGGTGTCTCACTTGAACGACCGAACAAACGAACAGGCCTTCAGGTAGTAGTAGTGGGTATGGGTTTTGTTTCACCCTTTCTCTTCCAGTTTCTCTCTCCCTCTTGCTCTTTCTGCCACTTTTACATGCCTAAATAATTTGTAAACATTCGTCTTTTGGGGGGCTCTTTTTTTCTCTTTTCGATGAGAGCCGCGGCTCTTTATCGAGAACTCGGTGATGAAATTAGTTATAATTTAAATTAAATCTTCTGGTTTTTCCTATGTACTTTTTATCACAATCGTTGCAATTAATCTAATAGATCCCAGACTTTTTATTGGTCTTTATTTTATTTTTTGGGTTTCCTAAAAGATTTCGTAACTTAGCCGAACTTTGATAGGCCCTATCAAAGCCTCTCGTCAATATAGGATCGTAAGATATTTATGTTTGCTTATTTTCATCTTTTTGAAATGTGATAGAGTTTTTAAATTAACTTTAAACCTATGTCTTCTTATCAGCTTATCAATAATCTTATCGTCATAACCATTGACCCTAGCAATTGTTTTAATTGCTGCTTTTTCGTTATTAAATCTGCTATTAAGAGATTTTTAAGAAATAAGACCAAACGATGTACCAAGAAGTGAAGAAGATTAGAGTCACTAGTTATGTATCTACAAGTATTTGTTTCTTTTCTATAAATATCAAATTCTAACTTATTATTATTTTTGATGACAAGAGTATCTAAGAATGGAAGTTGGTTATTTGTTTCTTGTTCAAAGGTAAATTTAATAAATGGAAAACAGTAATTGAGTTGTTCTACAAAATTATTAATATTGCATTTGCTTTGGTCGAACACGGCAAATACATCATCAACATATCTTAACCAAACTAGTAGAAAGTATTGGAATGTATTTTTTGCATTAAACTCAAAACGGTTCATAAAGAGCTCTGCTAGGAAGGGAGAGAGGCAATTACCCATGGCTGCACCTTCTAGGTGTTCATAGTTGTTATATTGAAAAATATTTTGTGACATACAAAGTTTTGTTAATTTAATTATTTCTTGGATATTCTCGAAACCATTACTTTCCAGAAGTTCAATCAGATATTCCAAAGTTTCTGGTATATGAATGCTTGGAAACAAAGAAGATACATCGAAAGAAACAAGAATTTCATTTTCACTTAGAAATAAAATAAATTTGAAATAAACTGTTGGCTGTTTTTGACTGTTTTTGTTGAGATATTAAAATTACCTTATGAATGTTTTTTGACTTTTTTTTGAATGTTTTTCATAAGTTAATTTTAATATCTCAACAAAAACCGTCAAAAACAGCCAACAGTTCATTCATAAGGTAATGTTAATATCTCAAACTGCTTTGGTGCCAAAACTAAACAAATTCCACTTTTCTTTCTGATCTTTTGTTTCTCTGTGATCTTTCAAAAAAAGTGTTTTTGACGACGATTCAGACTAAAATGAACTTAATTAAAGTGTAATTTGATAATATATTAAAAACTAATGATATTACATGATATTTCTTTTAGAATTTCTTAAAGGAAAATGAATTACGTTAAACTTTAGACATTGCGAAAAATATCATAGAATCAATAGCAACTAAGAAATAAAGCAAAACGTCCAGGATCACAGCTTATACCATAATAAATACTTATTTAAATATGTATACTCTCATCAAGGTCTATTGGATGTTCTTCCTATGTCTCACGAAGAATACTCGACAATTACTATAATTACAACTCGTCGTGTTTCTTTCTGCGGAGTCTCTCTATTGATAATTAAAACTTCGTTCTACCATATCTTAAAAATTCTTTTAGATATTAAAGTCCAGACATCCAGAGAATCATACTCAAGTTGCTGTTTTTTGATTTAATTTTTTGATACACTAACTTTAACCTCATAACCTCGTTTTTTCTTACTACATTCTCTTAAGCAAATTTTTCCTACTAGTCTAACTGTACAATTCGATTTTTGATACATTTAACGGTCTCCTTAAAATTATATTTTGTTCTTATAAATCAAAATAAACTCATCGACATAGTATCTACTTTCTTCTTAGCTAACTTTCTTTAACTAACTTGATGGAAAAACCAAAATCCTGGAAAAGCTAATGGATCTCTTACTAATCTTGAAATTTTCCCAAAACTACCCCCTTTTAAATTAAATTTCAATTTTAAATATAAGACAACATCTTTTACATTTTCCTCGAAGACCATCCATCTTTCGCCCAAACGTAAACTTGAATATTTATCTTTAAAAACGAATCGCTTAAACACCACTCGCATCAGACATCAGTACGGAGAAACGAGCCGAAACAACGGGGTTTCTATTTAAAAACCGCAAATAAAAGAGATTTGTGATGGTGAAGAAAAGGTCGTCATTAAACGAGGGCTCTATTAAGAAAGCGGCCGGAATGTGTCGCTAGATAAAAGAGGGACCCACAAAAACCAACAACACAGATATTTTTTTTTAATGACTTGTTAGATGACTGAATGTTTACCCAGAAAGGAATGTTTATCGTCGCGGTTTTAAAAAGGGCTGATAAATGTGTGGTTTTTGAAGGAGGAAGACGTGGTTCGGTCTTGATTTCTTACAACACCTGAAAGGGCATTAAATTGGCCTCAATATGGTGTATAAGATCTTAGGGTGGCCTTGAAGAGGATTCGAGATATTGAAGTTTAAATTTTCAGGTTTACAGGTGTATATCTATATCTATAGACGCAAACGATATCTCAAAAACTAATTTTTCAAAAATGTTGATAATTTGGCAATATGGCACAGTCGATGGGAGCTACACAACTAAAATATTTTGACAGTTGTGACGTTTCCCTTATACCAGAAGTAAGTGTCAACTTCGTTATTTTAAATGGAACATTCTATATATTCTTACATTTTTGACTTTCACGTGAAATTCTAGGTTATATTTTGTGTATAATGTCCTAACATAATTACCGATTACTCCCTTTTAGTAGCCCTTATTTATTGGTTAGTTTTGGTTTTATTGTAAAGAAAGGACCACTTTAATAGACTATTTTAATATTTGGTTAAAAAAAAAACAAGTATAATAATTAAAACCTGTGAGCATCATTTAAATAATTTTATAATTTTTAATACCTTAAATAAATTCAAAATAGTCCAAAATAATCAAAATAAATCATAAAAATAGAATAAACACCTTGTAAAACAACTGGGCGCTTGGGCGACTCCAAAGTAGAGATGGTGACGTGTAGACCTGAAATAATAAAAGTAACCTGAGCACACTTATTCCCGTAAAATTAATTAAATAAAAAGAAGTTAAGCAAAACTCATATGAATAATATGAATTAATATGTTTTAAACTTGCTCAGTGATTTTACTTTTACGATAACCATTTAATTCATGTTCACCAACATTTAACCACTTAACTTAAATATCCCAAAATTCATTATTCACCAACTTATTATTTTTATCCGATTGTTAAATGTCCCAGTAACGACAACGTACTGATATTGAATGATATACAATCGTTCAATATGCCAAAACGTGAGCACTACATTACTCACAAACCGTAGCCAAAATGCTACCAAAAACATTATCATAAAACATGAGATTGAGACAGCAATCTCCGATCTAGACCACCTGACGATAACACACTTTGTACTGAGGGGTGCAATGGACACCAAAACGCGAGGGTCCTTTCCAAATACAAAGCCTTGTTAAATACAACGGGCTGTGCAATGGTCCCAGACCAGCTCAGTATCTTAACAAGAAATAAACAATCGTCACAACAAGACAAGCAACAATCGGTCATTAAAATATTTCATTAATCACATTTTTAATTAAAAATGGTAAAATATTGGTGTAATCAATAAGATAGAAATAAGCATACTCTGTGATAACACTCACCCTTTCTTGTAGTAAAACACTACACCAAACCAACACAGCTTATTTCACGTCGCAACACCCTTTATTGTTTTTATTAAATAACTTCACTCTTAGTGACCAAAACTCAAATGAATTTTATAAACCAAATATTTATCTCACTCTTTTATCGAAATCCATAAAAATAATTCCCGAGGGGAAACGCTAAGTGTAAACCGTATTTGGTTACTTACGGTACCGCTGAGCTAGCTTTAGTTTTGTAAATATCCTGGACCTCTTTTCGGTCAGACCGATAAATTTCATCTTAATGACTTAGAAAAATATTTCAATTCTTTAGAAAATAAACAGGGTCTTACACAAGGGGGTCAAAAACTAGCATTAAAAATTAAAATGAAAAAATTATTAAAAGTCAATTTTTTTAACCGGAAACCCTCTATTTTTATTATTTTTTCATAAAGATAAACCACTTATTGACAATGAAAATATTGAAATTGCAATTTTGGGATATTTTGCAGCGTATCCTATAACGTCCTTAAGACAAGTAACTTCATAAACTAGATTCTCTAAAAACACAATACATAGGATTTTGTTGAAACAACTTCCACCCTTATTTAATATCTTTGGTTCAGTATCTTAGAGAAACAGATTTGCTTAAAAGAATCCAGTTTTGTGAATTTATCTTAACAACGGTACAGTTTTTGGATGGCGTAATTTGGACTGATGAGGCAAAATGTTCAAAAAATGGCATTTTTAACAGACATAATTCCCATGTTTGGAGTGATTCAAATCCTTATGCTGTGACATCACAAAATTATTAAGAAGTCTGACAGTTTAATGTTTTTTGTGCCGTCAGAAATGATCGAATCATTAAATTACACTTTTATGAAGAAAACCTAAATGGCAAGTCACTTCAAAATCAATTTAATTCATACTACATTTAAATTTTTAATGCTGTATCAATTTTTACAGGAGAAGGATATTGAAATATTCTAGGGGGCTTGGATACAGAATATTTAATGAATTTACTATTGGCAGAACACCGAAACGTTTATTACCAACATGATGGTGCACCACCACACAGAACCCTTCTTCATCATTTGATGACAAGTGGATTGCCAATAACGGACCTATTTTGTGGCCTGCTGGTTCTCCGGCTTTAACTGCCCTAGATTATTTTATTTGGGGAACAATAAAGAATATTGTTTAATTCAATCCATTAACAACGCAGCAGGATTGTATGGAAAGGGTTAGACAAGCATTTGAAGTTTATCTCCAGAGTCAATTAGAGCGCAAAGCTATGGCGAGCTAACTCGCATATGTGAAAAATATTTAGAAGTTTAAGGAGGAAATTTTGAATATTCGTTAAAATAATTTGTTACTCTGCCACAGTTTGTAAAATTTTCTATTATTCGCCTAATAGCGCAACATGATGGTTTCTGTTTTTCTGGGAATCTATCTGCAAATATTTCGCATGTTCTCGATAAAACTTTGTTACATTCTCCATAGATAATAAACAAATTTAAATAATCTTCGTGTGTATAATTTATTCGCCCCGGCATATTAGTTTTTAAAAAATTACGAAATTACTAGCAATACTGACATTTCTGTTATAATCCATTGTCTTATTGCCGCTCCTAGCGGTTACTATGACATGACAACCGTCATGGCCAGCTAATCAACAATCCTTGAGCCATGTTAACATGCGGCTCTTACTATTAGGCCAAATTTAAACTGCCAATATTTCGGAAACTATCAATTTTTGGACTAGATAACCTTATACAAAGTTAACCTTATTTTTAATTATATTTATGAAAAAATAATAAAAATAGAGGGTTTCCATTTAAAAAAATTGACTTTTAATGATTTGTTCTTCTAACCGAGATATTAAGGAAAGATTCTGAGAAAGCAGTTCAAAACCTAAATTGCCTTCAGCCAGAGTTCTAAGTGCTATATCTCGAAACGTATCCTTTTTACGAAAAAAATCATTTTAACCATTTTGGTAGATCTCATTAAAGTCCAAAATTTTCATAATAATGTTCAACGTTGTGAGATATCAACCGATATATTAAGGAATGATTTTGAGAAAGAAGTTCAAAACCTAAATTGTCTCCTAAGTTCCAAGTATTTCAAAAAGTATCATTTGTATAAAAAAATAATTTTAACCATTTTAATAGATCTCATTAAAATCTAAAATTTTCATACCAACGTTCAACGCCATCAGATCAATATTAACCGAGATATTAATGAAAAATCATGAGAAAGCACTTCTATCTATTCTAAACTATCATTTTTACAAAATAAATATATATTTTAACCATTTTTGTATATTTTATTAAAATCTACAATTTGCATACTAGCTTGTAACATCACCAGACGACTCTGTTATCTAAGCCATCTGGAAAACTCTTGGATAATTGCCAGATATATTAGTAAATTCTGCCTTAAGGAGTCAATAAATCCCCTTTACACAAATTCCATAAATTCATTACCATTTGAAAGCAATAGATACCAAGAAATTCCTCTTAAATCTCCATAGATATTAATATGATTAAATTAAGTTACAAATATGCAATTGCCAAAGGGCAAATCCTATTTACCATTTATGTTGCCGTTTAAAATGTTTGTTGTGTGTATGAATAGAGAAAAACGGAATTTTCCTCGTGTCAGCTTAACGACGTTAACGGGGCACAGTTATATTGTACTTTTATTAATTTTGCTCTTTACTAACAAAACAAATTTAGACCTACCGAAATTGTTTTGACATTGACTCAATATACGCCGCGTTCCGTAATCGAATTTCGACTCATTTAAAATTAATACTCTCGCCGATATCAATCACGTTTATGCCAATCAAACGGTAAAAGTATAACGTGTCTGTTTTTGAGCTGTTATTACAACATACGGTTACCGGTTACGTAATTATTAATCGGGCTTTTTGGTAATTAATTTATTTTAAACTCGGTCCATTTACTTTTTTTTTTATCTTCGATCTTTTGGAAATCTTGGGAAAAGATGGGCTGTGCAGCATCCGACGGCAATGAAAAGGCTTTAAACGTTTATAGCTTCAGGTTCCAGATCGTTCTCTTAGTTATGAACGGACCGTTAATAGCAGCAAAAATCTGATTGTATCAGTGAATTAGTTGAGAAAAATGAGTTGAAAAATGTTTTTACTAAGTATATCTTATAATTTTGCAGAAACAATTATTATTTGCAAAATTATAACCTTAGAAAATTGAAAGGCTAGAATTAGCATTGCCTTGGAACGATGGACAGTTTGATTGCTTGGAACATCTCTACTGCAATGATGCCAAGTGCTTCTGTGGAAATGACAAAAAAATACTTTATAATATCATAAAAATGTATGCCTTATTTTGACAGGTATAAAATCAATACTATCGTTTCTATTTAATCAAAATATCAAGCATTTTTTTAAATAAAATACCATAATTTAAGATACTCAATAAAGGCATTATTTAAAGTTAAATGAATCTAGATAACGTAGATTAGAGAAAAGGACAACAATATCGCAACACCGCTCGAATGCACTGTTGATAATATCGACATAAGGAATCTTTACCAGTGACGTCGTTAAAAAATATTTACATGAAATAAAATATTTTATAATTATTATAATTTTTTAATAATTTATGTTTTAAGATATTTTTTTTATTATTTTATTATGCCATTTTTGTGCCAAGACAACAAAAAAAAACACAAAATCAGTCTTGTTAATAAAACCATGGACGAAACTCGAGATGTTTATTCTTTATAGCCTATTAATAGATAAGTATTTTCAAAAAAATAATTGAATTTAAAAACATACAGATTGTAGGTGATTGAGCAATGTATGACACGATCTTTAGATTGATTTGGTATGTTTAGGAAGCTTACCTTAAATCTTTTATATTAATACAAAAAAATACATGAGCCATTTTTTAAAAAAAGAAAAACGAAACTTAATGTTGTATTGGGATGATGATTTTCCTATTTTTCTATTTACTTAAGGACACAAATATTGAAAATATATTAAGGTATTATCAGAACTAATCAATGTTACATCTAAAATATTTTTAATTTATTCCTAAGGTAAGCAAATAAAATATAATAATTAAAAACTCAACCATTTTTTAAATTTTTTTTTTCAGTTTCCTGTTTGTTACCCAATATCTTTAATATTGCGGAGGGTTGTTGGGTGGGGTCAGAAATAAAACAGAAACTTGTTTACCTAAATGTCGACGTTTCGACTTATATTAAGTCATCCTAAAAAGTAAACAGTAAAGTAACAAAGTAAAGGTAAACAGGTTTCTGTTTTATTTCTGACCCCACCCAACAACCCTCCGCAATATTTTTTAAAACTGTTTACCAAATTGCCGTATACCATCCATGCAAATACTGACCATATCACCAGCGTCATATGCCTCGACGTAAAAAATGTATTAAATACCTCAAACTGAGCTCCAATCATTCAGCAGCCATTAAAATATAAAACGCCCACCTATCTTCTAGAAGTCCTTAAATCTTACTTGGAAAACCGGTCCATTCTCGTTGATATCAAATCCAATTGCGAGATTACTGGAAGTGTTCTCCCAATCAATTCTTGGTCTAACACTCTAAAACATTCTCTACGACGATATGATGGAAGTATGCAACGACGAAGAGATAGAGTTAGTGTGCTACATCGACGACCTTGCTGTTCTTTTAAACAGTAAGTTCATTGAAATGAAAACTTGAAATGAAAAATTAAAAACGTCCTCCAGGGAAACATTGCTTTCTTTAATATCCTCCAATGGATGTGTAAAAACCGCCTGGAAGTAGCACCTGAAAAAACGTTCCGTTGTATTTTGATGGAGTTATAAGAACCGAATGAGCATTGAATATCGTTTTGAAGCACACCGCATAAAACCAGAAAAGTCGCTGAAATATCTAGGAGTAATGTTACAATACTGTACTAATTTCTCTATCCACATCAAAAAGTCCGACAAAGTCAGCAAATCCGTCTAATATATCCCTCCACATATCGGCGGTCCATCCAAGGAAAGTTTTACAATGGCTCTCCAATCGATTTTGGTCTATGCAGCACCAGTGTAGGAAGGCGCCCTATGCTGAAGTCTGGCCAAAAGAAAACGAACTTTCAAATAAAGCAAAACCAAAAAAATAGTCAGAGAGTCAGAGAGAAAAAGGACCGTAAACGGGTGGCAACAGCAATAGACATCTGATGCCAACGATGCTAAATAGATGAAGAAAATCATCCCGGACGTCCGCTCGTGGGTAGACCGAAATTTCGGAGAGGTCAACTGTGCTATAACTCAATTTTTGTCCATTTCGGGCCATGGATGTTTTGGGACCATACCGTTCTAAGAAGGTAAATTCTCCCGCCTGCATCTATGGAGATGCAACTGAAGATTCTCGAGAACACATGCTGTTCAGCAAGCAATCAGGCAGAAGGCTCAAATCGATGTAGCGCGCAGACTCACAAAAGAAAATCTTTTTGACGTTATGCCGAGATAATGGTTGCGATGGGAGAGAAAAAAGAAAAGAGTGGAGAAAGACCTGAAAAGAGACATCGGACACTAACGGAAGAAAGTAAGAGCTTGTCTCGATAGTTGATATTTTCTTTAAAATGGTGCCAGGATAGGCAGCTGGAGACCAATAGAGGAAAAGAGTTTAGTCGGTCTCTTCGGCGGAGTCCGATAATCATGGTCCTCAGAACGGCCTATTACCAATCAGAAATGCAGATGATCATTGACCATTGGGTGCATAGATACGCATTTCCTAAATCTCTTTATTTATCACTAGCTTTGTTGCCTACCGACTTTTGTCTAAATTTTATGAAATTTTGTCGAGTATGATAACACTGCCGAAGATCCTTCTAAAAAATTGACACAACGGAGAGTGTTCGCATGGCAATGTTTTGAAAATGACGGCATTTAGTAAGAAGTTTTTTTGATTTCTTGGTACAAAATATGTTAAATCCAAAATTTTTTTATTTCAAATAGGTCTATAGAACCGCACCCTTTACATTAAACTAAAAATTTTTCGGAAAATCGTTGGGCGCTAAGTTGCTCAAACACCAAGATTATATTCAAGTTTTTATGTAGGTTTATTTCTATGATCCCCTAATTCTACGTTTATGATTACGGCTCTCCTTTGATTTGACATTAATATAGAAGCATCTGTATTTACTTGTGAAAAGATCGGCTTGAAAAAAAATGGCTCCCTGGACAAACTTTTACCCCTTTAGTGTCCGAATAAAACGGTATTAATTCTAATAAAACTCGGTAATTAGACCCATTAGATATAATACCCTTTGTTTGACAAACTTGAAATCTGACAACTAGGTAGTAACATGTAAAAGACAGTATTCTTTTTAAATAATTTGCTGCGTGTAATTCTGTCATAAATTTTGTTACAATAATGCCTGGTTATTCTTTACATCAAAAAATTGAAATCATATGATAGGTAGAAGGTGGCAATCGTAGTTTCCGCGAGGATGCTAATAAATTCAATCGGCTACATCCTGGAGCACAAATGAACCACAATACGGTTGCTAAAATTAATAGACATATCGCTCCGTTTTATAGAAGAACGTCGTAACTCAAAAAACTGCATTTTGTAGATAAATTATAAAAACAATTCATAAACGCCACAAGTGTCGTTTTACACTTCATCAGATTAACTGATCGGTTATACGGAAGAACGACAGTTCTTACTTAATTTGCAAGAGAGACTGTTCGTTTGGCCCTAATTTTGTGGAAGAACGTTGCGCTGGCCAGCAAAAAAACAAGTATATAATTTCTATGTATACAGTGCATCCCAAAAGTTATGTCTAAATTCAATTTTAAATTCAGGGGTGTGTTCGAAAAAAAAACGCTCGGACCCGTCGATTTTTATTTCAAGTTGCGCATTTTTGTACGTGAAGTTTGGGTGTTTACCTCCATCATCCAATGCGGATTTTCTGTTGCCCAATATCGACAATTTTGTCTGTTCACACTAGCATTTAAACAGAACATGGCTTCATCGGAAAAAATAATATTTATTACTAAATTATTATTTAGATTGCACACGTTTTGTAAGCGTTCACAAAACTTATTTCGCCTATCGAAATCGTCATCAAATAACTCTTGCACAGGAATAGGGGTGATATTTGTGCTTTTTAACTATTCGGTGAATTATAGATTTCGCCAGGTGTAAATTTGCCCCAATCTGCGACAGAGAAGTGCATGGATTTTCTTCCAAAGAAAGCAAAACGTCAAGTTGTTCATTTTTCCAGATTTCGGCAAATCTCTAACATGACCGAATTCTCTAAATTTAGCCTCTATTTTACTTGGCACCTTTTGACATATCGGAGGACGATGGATTTCATTGAATAATTGAGCAGCTTCGTTTTGAGTACGTGTCCACCAAACCCAACCATGCACAAAATTTCAATTTTTTCTTGTTCCGTTAACTTTACCATTGTGATAACCACAACTTTGCTCGTACACTTCACACTTGACAATATCTGTTTGGCGTACAACTGTCATACAGTTTCTATGAAAATACACGGTCACCAGCCAACAATAAAAAGACACGAATGAATGGAATTTTGCTCTGTATAAAAATTATCAGAGATAAGGTGACTAACTTCAATAATAGATGTTTGGTCGTCTTTTTTTCGATAACTGTTGACTTTAGGTATAGGACATGATGCATGAAACATACGTAGAATTCCACGCGAAATTCAAAAATGAAATAAAAAAAGGAGCTATCATTTGAAAAAAATAAGTTGATGGTCGTAATTTATTTTTGAGCAACCCTGTATATAGAAACTTCACGTACAAAAATGCGCAACTTGAAATAAAAATTGACGGGTCCGAGCATTTTTTTTTTCGAACACACCCCTGAATTTTTAATGAATTTAGACATAACTTTTAGGATGCACTGTATGTATGCTCTAAGAAAGTATCCCAATGTTAGATCCATATGCCATAAATTCCTTGTAGTGGGACATACGCAAAATGAGGGGGATTGTGCACATCCGTAATAGAACGGTAAGTAAAGCGCTACTTAAAATTAAGTCCAATGTATCTACTTTGTACGACGACGACGAACGAGTACATACCTTTAATTCGAACTGCAAAAAAAAGTGGTTCCTTTATTATCTATTATATCTATATATTATTTATCTATCTATTAAGCCTTTTCAAGTTAAGGAGCTAAGTTTTAAGGATTTTTTTGATTTAAAACATTTGAATGGAAGGACTGAAGTTTCCGAAATTGGCTCAATCAAGCTCAATCAACCCTCAAAACTGTATCGGAAAAAAAGTCCTGTGGTTCTTGGCAGCCGCGGTTCCCGGACCTCGCACAGCTCGATTTTTATTTATGGGGTACCTTAAGAAATAAAGTATACGTCAATAGACCTCAAATATGAGAAGAACTTTGCGATGCCATTACTGCAGCTTGTAGGAGCATAATGCCAGAAGAGTTGCGACAAGTTGTATGCAATAATCGTCGAAGAATTCGACATTATTACCGACCTTAAGACCATTTATTTTGTAGTTACTGAGCAGTTATTGAGCTTTCCTGTACGTTTGATGTTCCAATGAAGGTGTTAATAAATTTCTGAGTAGGTGTTTTAAACAAAAAAACCAACGATACCTAATACAGAATGACCCGATAAATGGGTCTAATTAACGATTTATTAAAATTAATACTATTTTATTAGGCCACTACCAATCCACATTAGATGGATCAAAATTCGTACAGGGGAGTTTTTAGTGATGCTGACTATTATTCCATTAAATTTTTTTTTCTAAAAAAATTTCCTTTCAAACATGTTCTTCTGAAATTTGACTCCTTTTGAAGCCTCATAACTACTCGTAAGTACGACACTGGAACTAATTTAGTATATGCCCAAAAAGCGTTTGTCGAGTTCTATCAAACAATTTTTTTTTGAAAATCGGTGAAAGAGCAAAAATTTTATAGGGACGGAAACTTTGTAGGTGGACACACGCCACAGCTTAAAATTTCCTGTATTGAAAATGTGTTTAAACTTGACAACTGAGAATTGGTAATTTTTTTGTAAACAAAACTTGCTCCTAAGCACAACTTAAACTCAAATAAAGTTTTTTTTTACTGATTCTAGTCTATCACTGTTCTAAGAAAACACCAAAAAATTACCTCTAATAGAACAATGTTGAGTCCCAAAATATTTTTAATTCTTAAAAGTAAGTTTTTAGGAAATAGAGACCCTCGCAATAAGCTCAAAGTAAAACTTTTGACCTAAAAATCAATTAAGATCGTCCCTTTAATAGCCAAAACGATATTTGCTCATAGGAATGAAATCCCCCAACTATTAATCAAGTGCCAAATACCATATTTCCCTGGAAAGGGCGGCCGGCAAAGTAAGATTTAGCTAAAATCGATAACCGAGGGCAAAGGGCCAACATAATTACCGAGATAGTAGAATCAATCTGGGGGCGGCGTTTTTGCCGCCCTCCTTCGAAGCTCCGTTTCGCCGTAGATTGTTTTTTTGCCCATTTGCATAACGTGTTGCTTTAACCCAATTGCGAGTAAATTAAAGCTTTTTTTTTTTAATGAATATATGGGAATCAAACGATAACGCCCTTTTATACAGGATGTCTAGAGAATCCGCCCAACAGATCCCATAATTTGCCAATTTGCGGTTTCCTTCTGAACCGCTCCAGTTTATTTTACGGGTCGATTGTTTCGCGGTCTCTGGTTTATAATTAGGGCGCGATTGTTTTGAATTTAAACCACCTTTTATGGCCATTACGATGTCATTTGATTTATTAAATTATTTGTTATGGTTTTGAAGATTTTTGACATATAGTGGGAATACGTTTCATTTGAATATTATAAGCTGTACTGACTCAATTTGCTTATTGGAGTAAAATTACTTGAAATCTGTTAAAAACGGGGCTACTTTATGCAGGTTTTGAGGCATTTTTGATTCTACGCGCTGCATTTATAATCGAATCAACTTGAAAAAAATCAAGAGTAACAATACGGGTCATACTTATAACCTGCCTTAAAATAGGGTTTTTACAATAAATCGTTTTCGAAAAAAAAATTAAAAAGATGGGTGCCAAAGTAGCCCCGTGTTTGGGGTTAGATTGGCACCCAAACGGAAATGTGAATAAACATAATGTAAGCCCATCCTGGGGTTACTTTGGCACCAAATTAGGTTTTTTTTTAAATTTTTAAATAAAACATTCAATATTTTTAATGAAATTTCTATATTCTTAAACAAAATAAACAAAACACTTAAAAACTAACAAAAAATACTAATCATGACATACCTCACAGGTATAATATTTTTCTTTGGATCCCTCGTTACAAATACCACAGATCCATTTAAAACAACCATTGCATAGAATCCAGTCTGGTCCAGTATAACCAGACCAATAAGCAGCACAAATTCCGCATTCGTCTTCATTGTGGGTATTTAAGGAAGATGGTAGATTGGCATCTTTTAATGTCGATTTTTTAAAAATTTTTGCTTTTCCCTTTTCTTGCAATCTTCTTTTTGTCATTATTTTCATTTTCCTTTAGTTTTTCCTTGTCTTGCTCCTCTTTAGTTTCTTCACAATCGACTTCTTTGCCGGGAATAATTGTTCGTCCCCACTTTCGTTTAGGGTTAGTGCTTGATTGTCCACGTGTCTCCTGAAGAAACTTTAATAAACTATCATTCAAAATATCACTCACGTAGATGCATCAATTGGAGTTTTTGGCAATTTGGATAAAGGCTACTGCGGATCATATGGACAAATTCCGGTGGCACGAAATACGGATTTTAAATTGTCTTCTACTCTTTCCTGTAGAGATCTCCACAAGCGATCCAGAAGATTCGGAAAGTGTTCTTTAGGCAGAGTGCCTTTTACGTGACTGGTCTTTCTCCAATCGTCTAAAATAGCCCTCCATTTCTTTTTCATGGGAGCAAAGAAAGCCACGTCCAAAGGCTGCATAAAGTGAGTTGAATTGGGGGGTAAAGGAGCCATATTAATATTATTTTCTTTAGCAGCCTTTACCACGGTTGGAGAAAAATATGAGGCTAGGTTATCACCTAAAAGAACAACTGATTCACCATTACAATTTTCTTTGACGTGGGGTAGCAACAGTTTAAAAAACCATACCTCAAAGAGATTCATATCGAACCATCCACTGCTGCTGTTATCATAAACTGCCCCAAGAGGGCCACCAACAGTCCAATTTTCGTAAATGTTGTTGGCTTTATAGACTACCATTGGTGGTAGTAGGATTCCATTTGCGCTTCCGCAGACCATTACACTTATTGCTGAACGCGAATGTTCTTGAACCCTTTATACCCTTTTAATACCCCTACGAACTAAAACTTTTTTGGCCCCGGGATCGTCTGTGAAATTAGTCTCATCATAGTTAAACACTTGTTTCGCAGAAATGGACTCCAGAACAGGTTTAATGTTATCGAAAAACTCCATTATACCGGCGCGCCCAACCGAAGCACGTGCACGCTTAATATTAGATGCCAATCGAATGCTAATATTATTTCTGGTAATAAGTTTTTCAATAAAGTCGAGTCCTGGTCTATTGTTGGGCCATCCAGGAATATTTCTGCCTTGTTTTGTAACATATTTTTGCACGATTTCTCCGGCGTCACTAACAGTAACGGGAAAACCCCAATCTGCTACCTGGTTGATGGTCTCTGAAATTAGCCTCTCCTCCTGTTGGGTAAGGATGGTGGGGTGACCTACACGACCCTCATGTTTCGCAAACAGCTTATTCTGAAGAGTGCCTCTAGGTATTTTCCATGTTTTGGAAGCTCGTACTTGTGACATCCTCCCTTCCCTAACAGCTTGCAATGCATTCGCTAAATTTTGTTCCGTGTAGTTTTTATAGGTCCAGGTAACCCCGATCCAGGCAACCTATTATAATTTCGCACCATATTTCGCGCCGCGGAACATACCGACCTGTCTGAACAACTCTCGGACACTGAATATTAAAACTAGACAAACAAGCCTAATATAAACAAAGGCGCGCACGCTCTGCCAAAGTTACCCCGTGTGCCAAAGTAGCCTCGTTTTACGGTACATCCTCTTTGCAGATGACAAATGATTTTCTTCTCTCCATGACATCCAAAAACTTGTAAACTCTCCTAAAGTAAGATTCCTTGAAACTTACCTTGACCCTAAACTAACATGGGATACACACGATAAGTCAATTAAGACGAATTTTCATTTACATACCTGCAGTCTTTGTGTTGTGTTGTATGTTAGAACGTGTAATGCTTACATCCTAGTATGCTCTTTTCAATTCTGTTAGGACATATCGTATTGTCATTTAGGGTAGTGTACCACTGCCAGAAGTTTTGGGTTACTGCCAAGGGCTATTAGATTAATGGCTGATCTATCCTACGGAGAGGATTGTCAACAAGCACTTACAGTAAACAAATTTTTCATCAGGCTATATTCTGAAATTAAGGAATATTTCTAAATTTCTATCACCCTCTGATTTACATGAGTACCAAACTAGAAATAGGTATGGCCTGGTTCTGCTTTTCTATAGATTGGGAAGGTGCCAAAAGAATGCAGAATTTTTGGCTATTTAAATAAAATTCCAAATAAAAATTTGTTTTTTACTCACAAGTTATTAAACAAAACTGCAAGAGATTCCTTATTAAAGATACTTTCTAAAGTATTGAAGACTTTCTTAAATATTTAATAAAGGTTACAAATTTTATATAGCAAATGTAAACTTTCATCTGTAATCTTGTGTAGTTTTAACTTAAGTTAGTTTTCTGATTAAATTTTTTAATAAGTGAAGTGCAAGTATTTCACTTGTTAAGTACAAGTGTGTTTTTCATATTCTATTTTATTATTTGTAATTATTTATTATGTTTTATTCTATTATTTATATAATAGTATATACCTTTTTATGACGCGTGTAATTGCATCTAAGGTATTAACATGAATAAATGATGATGAACTAGTAGGGAACAAGTTATGTGGATCAATGTTGGACCAAAACCAAATGCAACTTAACCTAGAAAATGATGACTCCATTCAGGTGAAATATCACGAAAAACATTGACTTTACAAAAAAATTGTAAGAATGAGTTTTGTAGATCATAATCTGGTCAACAACTTTGATTTCTACACACAAGACCTTAGGGATACGTAGTAGGAAACGAGGTATTTGGATAAATGTATGAGTCAGCAAGTCGTGACTCCATTTAGGTGAAATATCTCGAAAACATTGATTTTGTAAATTAAAATCTGGACTTTTGCAGATCGGAATCTGGTCAACAACATTGACTTTTACAAACATTTCCTAGAACAAGAACTAGTAGGAAACAAGTCGTCGTCTTCCACACAGAGTGTCGTAACTAACAAATATTTAAAAAAATTAGTTACGCCGCCCCCAAGCTTACTTCGACTTGCCGTTTGTTCTCTGGCGAAAACTCCTACGCTATAGCAAACAAAACAAATGGCGTATCTGACAAAATTTCGTTTTTGAATCACACAAACAGACGTAACTTAATTTACGACCATTTGTAAGAAATGCTTCTTAAAGCAGTATCAAATCCCACAAAGTGTCGTATGTGCAGTTAGGTCAGTTTGTGTGAAATATTTTCGTTGTCGCTTTCGAGAACGTTGACGTAACTGACGGTTTACGTGGTGGTTTGTTATTGTTTTTGAACATAACCTATAAAACACTGTATCGTACCGTTAGTAGTTTTCACTGTTAATAATCAAAAGTTAATAACTTAGTTATGGAATATAATAATATACATAAAAAGGTAAGAATTATGGATTTTTAAGTTCAGTTTAACTTAATTTGTCTGCATACTTTCGCTTTTATAGACAAATTACTTCAGGCTTCATTTCTATTTTTTAGATTTAAACCTTGCAGGATGCCTTAGTTTTATGGAAAGATGGAACAAAAAATGTTCGAAAAAGTGAACTGTGTTTAATAGATGGTGATAGAATTATAGTAGGATCAAGAGTAAAAATGTGTTTCAAGCGTAAATGGTACTTTGGAGAGGTAATTGATGTTGAAGAAGATATCTTATTAAGTGACTCAGACAAAAAAGTGACAACCGAACATCATTCCCACTGCATCGAAATCTCTTCTGATGACGATCTTTTACTTAGTCTACTCCGAGAACGTTTAGTTCAAAAAAATAATCCCACGTTGATAGAAGTCAATGAAGAAGTGGCCGAAAACAGAACCTCTAACCTGCTCGATGTTTACGAAGGGATCTTGTCGTCTCCACCTTCCCCATATTATGACTAAGACGCCGACCCACCTTTTGAACAATGTGAAGTGCGTAGATATCAAAAATGAAGTTTTTAGCTCCTGTGAAATTTGTAAAAATTTGTGTGCTGGACTGATTTTATGGCAGATGTAAAGCATTGTTGTCGTAAACAAAACTGGATACACGTCACTGCCGAAGATTAAGGCACAAACCAGGGTGAATTAATAAATGACCCCATTATTACTTCCACTATTGAAAAGCCTGAAAACTACACAGTTGACGGTGGTGAGAAAGAAAATGTTGAAGCAAAAAAACAGAAACGCCTCAATCAATATCATGAAGCCAAGAAACCGCGAAAGTTGGGATAGGAATTTAAAAACCCTGTGACTAAAAAAATTATTCCAGCCAGAAGGCTTAAAAATAGATGCAATGGCGAGTCTTGTAGAAAAAGTGGCAAGCTTTGCAGTAAAGTAAGTGATGAACATCGAGAAGTGATATTCAGTCAGTATTATGCCTTGGGCGATATTACAAGGCAACAAGATTGTTTGATCCGCCACATTGAAAAAATGGAAACAGCCAGGAAAACTAGCAAGAAGGAACACTGTCGAAGAACTTACACTTAACTTACTATCTGACAGTAGAAGGGCAAAGAAAGATTTTTTGCAAGAAACTATTTTTAAGCACGTTTGATATATCAGACCGGACTTGTAGAACTGCATTAGGAAAACTTAGTGAATCGGGCATTCTTGAAAAAGATAAACGAGGCGGAAGGCATAGGAGTCAAGCAAAAATTAAAGAAGAACATAAAGTAAAAGAGAAAATTTCGCAACATATTGATAGGTTTTCCAAAGTTGAGTCACATTATTGTAAAATTAGAGCAGACAACATTAGAATCAAAGCCCAGTTTTTCTCCATACCGGAGGGTTTTTGTAACAAAAAACCTTTAATTTTTTCACCCAAAGAAGGATATGTGTTCTTTGTGCGTAACGTACAAGCAAGAAGATGATGAAATAAAAAGAAAATTAAAAGACAGATATGAAAAACACTCTAGAGAAGGTGAAAGTAAGAGAACTTAAAGAAGAATCCAAAGTTCAATTGTACAAGGATAAATCTATTTTATGTGCGGTTTTTGATTTGCAACAGGTGATCTATTTGCCAATGACTCGTGAAAGCGCAATTTTTTAAGCGCAAGTCGCCTGTCCAATTTTAATTTTACGTTCTATAACAACAGCTACTAAAGAGTGTCTATGTTTTCCTTGGAACGAGTCAATCAGTAAAAGGGGGGCCTCAGAAATATCTAGTTGTGTCTTTAGGAGCATCGAATATTATGCAGCACAAGGTATAACATCTGTAGTTCTATTTTCAGATGGATGTTTTGGTCAGAATAAAAACTCGATTATGGCCGCAATGATGTTGTATTCAGCTCAGAAATTTAAGGAAATCGAAACCATATCTCTACGTTTTTTCGAAACCAATCATGGACAAAACGAGGGATATTCAGCGCAACGCAATAAGTACAGCTCTTTCTCAAGTTGGTGATATTTTTGTTCCTAGCCAACTTCATCTTATATTCGAACTTGCCAGACGAAAAAATCCCTACAAAGTCATGCCAATGGGTTGGAATGACTTTCTAGATTTTAAGGGTGTCTCAAAATTATTACGAATTTTGACAGTCCGTATAAGTCATGAAGGAAAAAAAATTAATTGGACCGATGTTATGGAGCTAAGGGTGGACAAAAAAGAACCTACGAAGATATTTTTTTAAATATAGCCACTTTGACTCAAGGTATGACTTTATAGAATTAAAGCGATTGGAGACCAAAGTAGGTGATATTAAAGTTGGTAATTTGAACAGTGCTGCATTAAAGATAACAAAGCAAAAATACGACGATCTTACTTCGCTATGTAAAGGGGATACTCCTGTTATAAGGCTTCCCGAATTTCAAAACTTTTACTACAATCTGCCTCACGAAAATTAGTTTGTATTTGAAATACTAAATTTTCTTTTCTTTCTGCTGTTTGTTTCGTAGTTTTAGTTTTTCTGGTTTATAATCAAGCTATTTAGTTAAAATACATCATATTATTATGTCAAAGAGTTTTGTTGTCAACTGTCCTATCTGGAAAAAGTCGAAAAAAAAATCACACAAACTGACGCAAGTGGTAATTTTTTGAAAAATCTGGAAAACTAAAGACTTTTTCCACAACTTTTGTACGAAATAACCTTACTCGTAAAACATACTTTTACATGTATCAAAATTAAAACTTCACTCTAGACAATTTCTTAGTATGTCTGGAAAACATTACACCTATTTTCGTTTTTTCGCTCTACTATAAAATTTACAAAATGACACTTACGACACTCTGTGTGGAAGGCGACGAAGTTATTTAGATAAAAGTCAGCGCCTAATTAAATGCATCATAAGGTAACAACTGATTATTCCATTTAGTTAAAGTATCTCGAAAAATTTTGATTTAAAAATATTGTAGAAAGTATTTTTTAAGTTGAAATCTGACCGGTAATGTTAATTCCTATAAAAATTAGAACTCAGGAATTTTCATTTGGATAAATTTGCGAATCTAATCAAATGCAATCTCAGCATGCTTCTAACGTCGCCATTTAGGTAATGTATCTCGAAGAATATTGATTTTACAAAAAAATTCTAATAATGACTTTTCTATATCGAAATCTGGTTGAGTTCTACAGAAACTTTCAAATTACTATTAGAAAACGAGTTATTTAGATAAATTTGCAAATCTAATTAAATGAAACTTAAGCCAGCAACTTATAACTTAATTTAAGTGAAATTTCTTGAAAACTATAGATTTTACATCAAAATGAATGAATGACTTTTGTAGATCGGAATCTGGTGGAGAATAACCCCTAATAATCCTTCGATAAATTACAAAACTGTTCACATTTTTAAGAAATTATCAAATTTTTGCTTGTGTTGAAAATTATGTCTTTTGACCATCATTTCCCAACTTTAACTAACTGTCCTAAATGTCCCATCCTGTCATTAATTAAGACCCTTTGTTTGAATCCCTGAGTACTTAGTCCATTGTCCCTTTTCGGCTTATGGTTGATTTTTGAGATCCCTGTATGTATAATCGTAGGGCGCGAGACCACTGCACTTTCAGAGCTTGGTTGGCGCAATATTCAAGATCGCCCAACCCTACATTTCACTGGTTTTGTATACCTGCTGGAAAAAACCAATGCCTTCATATCGGAATAATAGACTCTCCTTTCGATATACCACACACAAGTGGCCCATTAGATTTAGCAATATATCACTTACTTATAACTTTATGAGTATACCAAAACAGTTGCTCTTTCAAGGTTCTTATCTAAAAATCTAAAGTGTACAATGACCTAATTTGCAATAAGCTCAATGATCTCTCCTTAGAACATTGAAAGACTAGAATTACTAAATAACAACTTTGTTTGAGTTCAACATGTGTACAGGGGCAAGAAGGGTGTTTTGTGTACAAACATATTCATCGATTCTCTATTGTCAAGTTTACACACATTTTCAAAAGAGGACATTTTCAGCTATATATCAACGCATATAATAATGATAATTTTACTTACTGGTGTTAGATTTTGGATTAAAAATAAAAAGTATAAATAGATATATATTTCATTCAAAGTACAAAAAGAAATTATTATCATTCTTATTCCTAAAACCACTTCTAAAAAAATTGGAATGGCAACACCGCAAGCATAAACTGTCATGTTGTCAATTGGATTTATGTTCACATTCGGCATTTATGAATTTTTGCGTGTTTTCTTTGGTTTTTGGTTGAAAACGGAAAAAGGTTTCATTCGAGTGTTTTTGCGAACTGTTACGATAGTAAAAACTTGTGCCGCACCATAGAAAAAAGGCGATTCAAGTCGATTTTTTCACAAGTAAATACCAATACTGTTATAACATGATACTGTTATCATAAAATCTATAATAATTATTAAATATTTAATTTCCATAATCATGCTTCTTATTAGATAGGTACATTTACTCTAATGAACTACGTTAAAATAAACATATAAGGAGTGCATATACGGTAATATTATTTATAGTTTAAAGCATAATCTATTATTAATAAATATACAGGGTGTCCCAAAATTAGTGGACGAAACGCGAACCCTGTATTCTTTGGTCAAAAATAACCTCACTTTTTCCTATAAACATATATCGGCAAACGCCCCTTTTAAAGGAGGCACCTGAAGATGTTTTTTTCCACTTATTTTCGAAACGGGTAAATATAAAAATTTTAAATTTTGGTATTCTCCCAATTTTGACATGCTGAATTTAGTTGTCATTTCATAATTTTCATTATTTAGTCAGGCGCGTATCATTTAGGGGGTGAGCCTAAAAAAATACTTAAAAAAAATTGATTGCAAAATTTTTGTTTTTTTTTCTTTAAATTTTAAAAATTTAAAGCTTTTTACGTAAAAAAGTACCTCTTGGTCAATAACGCTAGGAATTACCATTTTCGAGAAAAACGATTTAAAAATAACGCTGCATAGTATTATTAATAACAATTTTTATTAAAACTCAATAGCACGCTTCAAAAGTAAATTGACAAATAAAATTGCAAGCAGATAAAAATACTAATTTATTTGAGGCAAATGTTCAAACAAGTTTCCGTTTTCCTGAACGCATAACCTGGATCTTTTTTGAATGTTTTGGGTGGATCTAAGAATTTCAAATCGGTTTTCTCTTATTTAGCCTGCAGCTGCGAGAATTCGCCTCTGAAGCTCTTCTGGAGTATCAACTTCGGTGGCATAAATAATATTGCACATATTACCCCAAAGATAAGAGGATTAAGGTCGGGCGATCGTGCAGGCCAGTTTATTGGACCTCCTCGGCCTATTCATCTGCCTGTAAAATTATTGTCCAGCCAGTTTCTCACCTGTCGGCTGTAGTGAGCTGGTGCCCCATCGTGCTTAAAAATCATTTCCAGCCGAGTTTCTATGGGAACATCGTCCAGTAAATCTCTGAGATTGTTTTGAAGAAAATTTAAATAATGACGACCAGTTAAGCTGTGTGTCAAAATAATTGGGCCTATCAATTTATCTCCTATCAAACCCGCCCATACGTTAAAGGAAAATCTATGCTGAAAGTTAGTTCGTCGAACTACTCTCGGATTCTCGATGCTCCAAAAATGAGTATTACGGCAGTTAAAGCCCTTACTCCTAGAAAAAAAAAAACCACAAAATTTTTTGACGAAGATTTGGGTGATTTAAAATCCAATGACAAAAGTCTACTCGAGCTGGAAAATCTTCTTCTTCTAACTCCTAAACCCTTTTATAATGCAAAGGATGGTATCCTAACATCTTAGTCATTCGTCCAATCTGAAATTATTTTTAAATATTTTAAATTGCATAGGAAATAAGCAAAAACCTTAGTAAGCCACTAAACATTCCAGTTAGTCATCAAAAGGATTTGTTTTGGGTTGTTTGATGTTTGTGATAAGACTTATGCAAGTAAATAAAGTAAATAATAATAATAATAGTAATTAGAGTATTTTGAAATGAATTTAATGCGATCCGACAATAATAATTAATAACAACACTATTCACACCAATCTCAATTTTCAGTTATAAGTACTTTAAATTTAATTTTTTGGATAACAAATTAGGTAGTTAATTATTTATTTATCATATTTAATTTTACTTACATTTGACTTTGGGATATTGGTAATCTCTTCTAAGATTCTCAATAATATTTGAGGGTTTTCTTCAATTAAATTCAGTACTTCCCCATAACCATAACTTGCAATTGGTCTTGCCCTCGGGCACATTCGAAGGATCCATATTCAAGTAAATTTCTATGAATTCTAACAAAAACTTTCCAATGTGAAAGCCTTATTGCAGGAAACCTCCGCCGATACTCTCGTGCAGCGGCATGTGCGTTTCTATTGCAAAACCCATAAATAAAATGAACATCTACTTTTTCAAGGGTCGAAAAGTCTTCCATAGTTAAAAAGATATTAACAATTTGAATGCAAAATGACAACTAATCAATTACAACAAATGTTAATGTAATTATGCAGTGTGTCAATTTTTTCCAAAGGCTGCTACTAAGTTTTCATAAAAATTGGTAGTGAAAATAATACTATGCAGCGTTATTTTTCAATGCGTTTTTCTCGAAAATGGTAACTCGTAGAGTTATTGACCAAGAGGTACTTTTTTACGTAAAAAGCTTCAAATTTTTAAAATTTAAAGAAAAAAAAACAAAAACTTTGCAAACAATTTTTTTTTAGGTATTTTTTTAGGCTCACCCCTAAATGGTACGCACCTCACTAAATAATGAAAATTATGAAATGACAACTAAATTCAGCATATCAAAATTGGGAGAATACCAAAATTTAAAATTTTTATATTTACCCGTTTCGAAAATACGTGGAAAAAACCATCTTCAGGTCCCCCCTTTAAGAGGGGCATAGCTCCCTTGGGGGGCGTTTGCCGATATATGTTTATAGGAAAAAGTGATGTTATTTTTGACCAAAGAATACAGGGTTCGCGTTTCGTCCACTAATTTTGGACACCCTGTATATATTGTAAATATTTTTTGACGACGTCACTGGTAAAGATTCGTTGTGTCGCGGAATCAACAATGCGATCAAGCGGCGTTGCGATGTTGTTGCCTTTTTCTCTAATATGTGTTAGCTGTCTTCACTTAACTTTGAATATTGACTTCTTTATAGAGTGTCTTATCATATTTTATTTAGACAGTAGTAAATTTAATTTACAGTATGTAACTGTACATCTATTTTTTTAGACATATTTTCTTTACTTTCTTCACATATCTATTTGGGCTTTTTTCCGCATTTGTATACATAGCATGTTAATAATCTTGGTTTTTAAGGTAGGTTAAAAACCCAAAAAGAGCTAAGTTAACAGCCTTAGCTGCCCTTTGCAGAGCTTCAAATAAAGCCGATTTATTCTTATTATTATTATTGTCTCCTGGAAATTTTTATGGTATTGTAAATATAACAAAACTGAAATATAAAAGATCCCAAAAAACAGCTAAAAGCTAAAAAAAACTGTTTTTTAACGGGTAAAACAATAATCAAATCGTGACAGCGAGGTGCTTTTATAAACATCGAATTTCGGGCGGCAAACTGGTATAATTGATTAGGCTGATCAGCCATTCGAAAAAAAATCATCGTTTGGCCGACAAGGCGAATAAAAAACCCGATTTTTGTTTGTTTTATTGTTTTGCTTGCGGGGTGCGATACGTCTATCAATAATGAGCCCGAACGGTGGTACCGTAGGACGGTCATTTATATTATTAACCGCGCATAAGCCGTAATCTAAAATTTACAAATGGAAACGATTTATTTAAGACAATGCGGTGCATTTTTTTCGTTCCGAGCAGAAACGGCCATAGATAAGCATCGTCAGGTTATGACAATGGGTTTCACATGCATAACTCAAGAATGGCCATGTTGACATTGATAAATATCTTGAGGAATCATCGCCGAAAAAAAAAAGTATATTTTTCTTTTATTAATGGTTTTACAGGTAAGGAATTGCTTTAAAAGATGACCCAATAATGTGATTTCGTTCATGGGAATCCTATAAAGTTTTCTCGTGTTTGGTCAACCCAAAAGTGTGAGTCAATAGGTTGAATTGTACGAAATAAGTTTAATTTGCTTGGCAATAAATAATTTTAGATTCTGATTCTGGCCAATCTTAACATCAGTGGCAAAATCTGCCTTTTTGCTGACGATACTAGCTTTACATAGAGCAATCCGGATGCTAGGGCACTACATGCTACTATTTATAATGACTTTATTACCATTAAATCGTGGTGCGATTCTAATCTTCTGTGCCTAAATATCTCAAAAACTAAAGTCTTATCATATACTATTCAACCCTTTGTACTTAACAACACCAGTTTGGATGTCGTTGAATCTGTGAAGTTCTTGGGACTTAATGTTGACTACTCCCTAAAATGGGACTTGCATATTGATGCCTTAAACTCCAAAAGAGAGCAGTTCGGTATCTGCTTGGACAGCTCACTGTCAAGAAAGCTTAAAAAAATATAAGATACTTACTCTTCCCTCTTTATTCATATTGGAATCTATTTGCTTAGTACGCAAACATAAGTCAGAAATGCCAAGTAGGCCGTCTCACAATTATTCACTTCGCAACGCAGTGCATGATCTTTATCTGCAAACCCCTCGGTCCGAATTAGTAAAAAGCTCTATTCTATACAGAGCCAAAAAGATGCATAATCATTTGCCTTTGGAAATTAAATCAATTACTTCTTTTCCTCGATTTCATAATGCTTTGAAGGCGTACTTTCTGGAAAAAGCCTTGTACGCAGTGGAGGATTTTTTTCTAGGATAACTTTTTGGGTATCACACACACATTGGCTCTTTTTATATCTTAAAATAGAGAATATATTAGTTGTTTTCTTTTAAGTAAATAAATTGCACTTTCATTCTGTATTTAATTAATTTACTGTTATTGACTATTGTGTTTATTTTTATTGACATTTTATATATCATGATGTATATTGACCAGGTACATTGTTTTTGTTCAGTTTTGCATGTATTTATTTTGTTTGTATATTTATTTTTATTTTTTTATTTTGAATGTTTTGTTTTGTTTTTATATGTTTTTTTTATTAGCTTTGTCTACAAATTTTTGTAATTTTTTGACAATAAAGCATATGATTGATTGATTGATTCATTGGTCTGCTGAAGACGCGGGTGCAAAATTGCTCAGGATGGTTTATTTTTTGATTAAACACCCCATAAGTTATATAGGAGCGTCAGCGACTATATTATGTCCGCAACCTAGAGCGGTTCTAATCGTGTTTTTTGGGAAATAAAAATTCATATCTTTGGCTGTATGGCTAGTGAAACGATGAAATTTGGCATGTGGCCTCTCAATACATTGGGAATGATGGATCCGTAAACAATTTTTTTTCCGGTTCCCCGAGGGGAGCGGCAGCGAGTTGAAGTCGAAAACTCGAAAAAAAAAATAAGTAATTTTTAATTTTTTCTCGAGATTAATTGAATTTTAACGTATTCGAAAAAATTGAAATTTTTAGACCTAAATGCCTATAGCGAGAACTAGGTCTGTATACTTTTTGAGCCAGATCCGTATACAGGGTGAATTATTATAGCGATCAAAATTGAGTAAAAAAAAATTCAAAATGGCCCAGAGGCTAAAAAATTATTTTTATAAAAAAAGTTTTTTGGCAGAAAAGACTTTATGAGAGAAATAACATATTTAAAGCTTTTTTTTTTAAAAATTTTTGTAACCAGTTTTGGCATTTTTAGTTTTTTAGAATTTGCCGCCAAACGGAACTTATTTCAGAAAAAAGGTTTTAATGAAAAAATAGGTTCATCTTTTGTCAATTTGAAAATATAAAATCACATTTTATTTAATAACTTTTTAGGGGTGGCACTTGGAAATTTCATACTTTCAACATTTTTAATACTTTTTAAGACCTTTTTCTGATATATTCTACAATCATCTACGTAGAGAACTTTTTGCTCTACACCTTTTTTTAACTTTGACGTACGAAGACCATTTTTGCCCTCAGACACGCGAAATTTATGTGGCTACAATCCACTAAATACCGTTTTGTTTTAAATGTTACCTTTTTCAAGAAAATGCCATTTTCTATGAAAAGTCCCAAAAATCAGTCAGTGGAATGCTGCACCCCTTCAGTGCGGGGCTATCAGGGTACAATAAGTAAGTGGTCTAGCACCGTGTCTCCAGCGCGTCTCCATGGCAACGAAAACGGCGATTTTGGCCGAAAAAAGACCCTTTTTATCAGTGGCGAAGCGTACGAGTAGACAAGGTAGACACTGTCTACCCAAAATTTTCTAGTTATTTGTCATTAATTTATCACGTAATTATTCATGTAATTGTTGGATTAAAATTTAAAAAAAATTAATACAGAATGTAGTCGCTCTCCTTACTATTATTTATTATATAGTATCTAAACATAATTAATCCGAAGGCGCGCCCCGCCTGCCGCACCGATTAAGATAAAAATACAGGGCTGACACCCAATTGATGTATACGAGCCCCAGGAAGACACATTGATATTTGTCTTCCGAAATTTGGAGCATAATATAATCGAACCAAATACGCATCAAGCAGGCTACCGAGGTCCGGCCGCCCCAGCATTCAGCCTATTACGTATGCAAAACTTACTCGCGGGAAAGACATTCGAGCTTTTGTCTATCGAAGTTGACCAGCTATTTTATTATGCTGTTGGGGGTTATTGTTTATGGACACGCTTGATCTGGTCGGCCGCAATACATCTTTAGTTTTGTTTTGTTTTGTTTTGATGAATCTGCATTTGGTGGGGGCACGTGCTATAGGAATTTAATAATTAGTATTTTTATTTTTGGGTGTATAGAAAAGGTTTTTTTAGTGGATATTTTAGTAGTTATTTATGAACGACTGTTTGATATTGGCAATTATATTTTAGTTAGTAGTGATTATTTTTTTCGTTTTTATATCACTACATAATTTTTCTCTTTGAGTTAATATTTCATGCGCTTTCATTCTCTATTTCATTAAAGTGAATAATATAGAATACACATTTTTCTCTAATTAACGATTTTTGTTTGTCTACCCGAAAAAAAAGTTCACGCTTCGCCACTGCTTTTTATAATCAAAATTTAACTACTAAAACCAATTGGAATCGGTCCAGAATTCATACTAATCTGTTTCTAATGCTTGATACTATTTTTTCATGTTATAATCATAAGGTAAAAAACTTTTTTATACCCTAAAACATCGTCTGAAAATATATAAAATATAGAAAATATATATATTTGGATTCTATGTACAGTTCTGAAAAATTTAATGGGATTTCACATGTTATAGTTTGGTTTCACGGTTACCAAGTTATCAATTGTTGAGAAACCCTTTTTTTGATTTTCATTCACTTTGGTAATTTTCAAGGGTTAAACTGGATAAGGGGTCAATTAAAATCCAAGCTTTTCTCTTTTATTACCAACGTTTCGGCTTATATTAGGCCTTCTTTATGCCAAACAGAAAAATGAAAGCTCCTCGTTAGATTACGAAAAGTGAAACCCCAACTGACCAAATTTTATTTAACTAAGATATCATAAATATAAAATACATAATCTTTTAAACATTATATGTATATTTTAAGGGGACACAAACGCAGATCTGCAATGCTGTATAGACTCCAAAATGTCCTACCTATAGAGAACACAGTGTTCCGTATTAAAAAACGTGTTAGATTATCTATCTTTTTTGTCAGCATGTTAAAATTCTTTTATTTTATATAAAGAATAGATCTACAATAAATAGGCAACATATATTTATGAAACTGTAATAGCATTTAGTTTATATTTTCCTTGTTTGTACGATTAATAGTTTCACCTTTAGTTTGGTACGTGTATGTATTTTGGTTTTATGCATTGATTTTGTATCTAAATCACGAAAATTCGAGCGTTTACTAATATTATATGAAGTTTAAAATATTTTGAAGACAAAACGTTTGCTTCCTTATTTCAAATGAATATGTATATTTTATTTTTGTATATTATACTCTATTCAGGTATATGTACAGGCTTGACTTTGTGTATAATATAAATATACCTAAATATAAATTATAAGAGAAAAACTCTTCTTAACTAGAAGTTCTATATCTTGGAGATATTTTAGCAGAGGTACTTCTTTTGTTATTAGTATACAATTAAATTTTAAAGATTTCTCTATAAATAAGTAGTTTGAGGTAGGACACCGTTGGTCGGAAAAGCGCCATTTCCAAAATGCAAGTATTGAAATTTTTCAAAAAAATCTATTTTTTCCTCTGTTTTAAAAACGCTTATAGCGACTTGAATGAAATTTTTAGGTTTTCAATGATGGGTGGTGAGGCAACTTTTTGAGGAATTGTAGAGGATTTGACTAAATTGAGATTATTTGGATAAATGTGCAAACATAATCAAATGCAACTTAATCTAGCAAATGTTTACTCTATTTACAGTAAACTACTCTTTAAACTACTCTACTACTCTTTGCAGACTGGAATCTTATCAACAATTTTAACATTTACATAAATTGTCCTAGAAATAGTAGGAAATGATTTATTTTAATAAATCTGTAAACCTAAGCAAATGCAATTTAAGTCATCAACTGAGGATTCCATTTAGTTAAAATAAGTCTGTTGATTCTACAAAGAAATTGTAAGAATGACTTTTGTAGATCGGTATCTGGTCAACAACGTTGATTTCTACACAAATTTCTTTAGAACTAGTAAGAAATATGTTATTTGGATAAATGTGTTGAATAATTAAATACAAAATAAACTAGCAAGTCATAATTGAATATAAGTTAAATATCTCGAGAAACATTGAGTTACAAAAAACTTGTAGGAATACCTTTTTCAGATTGGAATCTGGCGGATAATATTTCCACATACATCTTCCTAGTATTAGTAGAAAATGAGTTATTTGGATAAATGTGCAAATTTTACTAGCTAAAGCAAGCTAACAATTGGTAACTCGATTTAGGTAAAACATCTCAAAATCATTGGTTTTACAAAAAAATTATAGGAATGAGTTTTGTAGATTGGAATCTGGTCAATAACTTTGACTGATTTCTTCACAAATTCTCATAGCAGGAAATGAGTTACTTGGATAAATGTACTAACCTAATGAAATGCAATAACGGCTAGCAACTGATAACATGTATATTGAAATCTGGGTGACTACTTTGCTTTCTAAGGAAATGTTGATAGGACTAGTAAATAACGAGTTACTTGGATAAATGTGCAAACCTAATTAAAGTAAACGTTTGACAAGCAATTAATAACTCTATTTATTACATAAAATATGCTAAAATCTGTTGATATGAAAAAAAATATGTAGACATAACTTCTTGAATAATCGAATTTCTCATTTTTGTTTTTGTTGAAAAATTCCTTCATTTTTATTTTCTTTAAAATAAATTTTTGACAAATTTCATTTTAAGAAACCGTTGACGTGATAATTGTAACTAAATAAGTTAATGGTAAAATAATTATTCACAAATCTTTGAATTAAAAAAAAAATTAGATAGATAGAAACCCTTGTATATGTTAATTATATATTAACCTTCCTGACAGGTTGCTCTATTGCTTTTTTTATATTCTTGTAAGAATCCTTTAATTAATTGTAAAAAATTGTATTATACAATTTTTAATAAATCAAAAAACTTTTTTTTAAATCTATTTCTTAAACCTAATTCGTTGGTAAAATATTTTTTTTAATTAAGAAAACTTCTTCACAAAAACTACGTTTTTTTAAAAAACAATCGATGCAAAACCCCTCAGACATGTCAATTGCTTCCACCAAATTAAGTCAACTTTTAT
Source organism: Anthonomus grandis grandis (assembly GCF_022605725.1). Classification (NCBI taxonomy): domain Eukaryota; kingdom Metazoa; phylum Arthropoda; class Insecta; order Coleoptera; family Curculionidae; genus Anthonomus; species Anthonomus grandis. Next base: position 33,976,478 of record NC_065547.1, on the reverse strand, counting down.
GACACCATTCGTAAAAAACATTTTCATAAATCCGCGTATAAATCAAATTAAACCCCCCTAGAGACGTCATTGTATGAACCGCAGCTAAGAACTGACCCTAAATGCTAAAGAGAAACGTCTTCTCCTATTGTTATCGTTCGCGTCTTTTGTCGCAGCATCGCGAGCGCACTAAAATCTGTTATATCGCAGTTATTAAATTTTTATATTTCTCTATATGTGGGCCATTTTTCATGGTTCTGCACATTATGGCTTAGAATCTTAGACTTTGTAACTTCGGGGGGGTCTCGTTTTATGGTTTTTCCACCTAATTTAATGAACGAGGAATTTGTCTTTTGTGCTCGAAAAAATAAATTTATATAAAAAAAAGTGAATCTTTTGTTAAAGGAAGTCGATAAATATATTAATAAAGCGTTCGTTAAAAGCAGGCCAAGTAGGCCCGGAAAGTCCCCTGATAACAACGACGAATGAAAATACATCGTTTGGAAAATCTGAATTTCAAACGGGAGGGAAAAAATACCCGAAAGTTACCAGATGTCACGTCATTATTGTAAAGTCCGCCCTCAATCACTTCGAGAGTCACTCTTCAATCTCTACTTAAGTTTTGTCCCAATTAGAGGAGGGCTGAATTCAGATTTTTCATTGTGTTTTTTTTTCTCAGATGGGCTTCATTAACAATACATATTTGAAGTTTTTCAAAAAAATGCGAAAATTTCCGAATTTAAGAACTGAGAAATATTTAGGTCAAGAATTTTTTTGCTAGTTTGGTCAAGGAAGACGAAATCATTCTTAAATTTATGAGTTTTGATTGGATAATATTATTAAGGTATTCAAAATTAAAAAAAAAGAGTTTTTTGAATTTTGGGGAGTTTTCAAAAATAGTTTATTGGGGTGTGTGCTTCTAAAAAAAACAAAAATTTTTAATGTTTTTGCAGAATATTTCGCCACAGTTTATTCTAGTCAAAAATGTGATATTATACCCGAGCATTCACCCTCGGTTATTCTTACCAATTTGACTGGTATTAATATAATTTGATCTGGTATTTACTTAGAGCTATCAAGATTTAATGTGGGTAAGGGACTCTCTGATGGATTACCTCCTGCCTTTCTCAGGAACCGTAGTTTCATATTATCCAAATATCTCTTTCATATATCATTAACCGGTGAACACCTATTATTATTGGAGGGGTAGGGTTTTCCTGAATCCCCAACATCTAAGGAAAGTGCAACACTTAATGTTACACCACGTAGAACCTGTAACTGATTCTACTATTGACTTCGAAGGACCACAACCATAGGTTGAAACTTATCCCAGGAAAGGCAAGAGTTACATTAAAACACATTTAAGGATTACTTCTTTACATCCCTTTAATATTGTAAAAAAAAATCCGTTTTTTACCCAACACTACTTCAAATGCATAATACTTCACATTTATACACTCAACACTTAAATCAAACTTGTAATACTAAAATTACTTCCACTTTTAACAACCCTTGGAGTACAGAAAAAAACTGCTAGTAAAAAAGTGATATACAGAGATCGAGCGCATCGACAGTGTGAGAGGTGAGGAGCTACTAAAGACTTCTTTCGCGTCTGGAGCTGCTTACGTAATCGTTAACCACGATTCGTACTTATTAGTAAATAGCGTATTTGGTGCAAATATTTAATTGTGACTTTAACAGTGTTGTGGTTTTCACAACAATTATTAAAACCTATTTTTAAGACGAGAAATAATTTGCTGGTGAATAACTTTTAGACCTATGTGCAGTACCAAAGTTTTGTATGTGGCTATCTTAAAGCCTCAATCGTAAAACAACTGGTGGGCCAGCAGTTTAGTTTTAGTAATGGTAGATGAACTGAATCCAACTTACTAGTGTTTATGGATTTTTTAGGGAAGACCTAAGAGAGGGTGCATGCACTTTATACTGATTTTGATCGAGTGAACCATAATATGTTGATGTATAAACTTAAAGCGATGGATGTAAATAGTCCACTTTTAAGATGGATAAGAACATACTTAACGGGTCGCGTTCAAGTGGTGCTTATAAGGGATTTTGTCTCACGTAAGATTCAGATTATTTCTGGAGCCCCACAGGGGGCTAGTTTGGGACCACTGCTCTTTAACGATGATGATCCAAAATTCTATAGAATTATCAATACCTCTGAAGATTGTGCAAATCTTCAATCTGATCTTGATAGATTGAATGAGTGGTGTAAACTGAATGTCATGGCTTTAAAAGCATCCAAATGTCATGTTATTTCCTTTGGCCGGTCAAGAAAGCCAGTATGAATATCAAGAGAGCTTACTAAATTATAATATACAGAACACTTCTATTGACTAGCTTAATGAGGTTAGGCATTTGGAAATTAATTTACATAAAAAACTTCACCACGTAAAAACTTCAAAGTAAAACACGTCAATAGTTTCTAAAGCATTACAAATACTTGGATTCATAAAAAGATGCACTAGGGACTTTTAGAGGGTTGATGCTGGTACATTGGATATTTTTGAAGCTTACGATAAAGGGTTTGCTAACACTGCTTATTTTGCTCGACTATTCGAAAGCATTCGATACGAAGCTAAATATTTTATCTGGAGTTCCATAGGTATCGATTTTGGGTCCTCTACTTTTTATTATCTATACGTCGCATGTAGTAACTTCTTCAAAACACTAAAAGATTGTTGCTTATGCTGATGATATGCAACTCTATTTTTCATTTGACCCAAATAGCTTCAATAAAGCTAGTAACGTGGCTAATAATCTAACGTGATGTTGTTTGCAAGTAAGAGTACAGTTGATTTTTTGAAGGATAATGTTAAGATTTGTATTAAACATATTCCGCTTGGGTATGTGGATGTGGCTCGCAATTTGGATTTATTATTGGATTCACAACTAAAATTTGATTGTAACGTTGCTGAAGTTGTTGACTTATTTTTGGTCTAAACAGGCGCGACCACATATGTCAGAAATTGGGTTTACTTCGATGGCTAAGAATGAAAAACCAGGAGAGACTTCATCTGGGTGTCTTTCTGCATTAAATTATCAACTTTTCCGCCGGAAATACCCAACTAGATAGTATTTTCGTTACAAGGTCAACACTTCATAGTGTTTATTTATTTATTTTTATTTATTTATTTATTTATTTAACGGTATCCACCAATTTTACAAAAATTAAATAACACAAAAGATACTAATAATAATACAACTTAAGCTAGATAATAGTAAGACATAAATCAATCAAAGTTACAAATTAATTTAAAGAAACCTGTTAAAGTAACGAGTCACTAATTAATTAATTAATTTAAGAGAACTCCTAAAACTGCTAAAAGAAACGTGCAAGTGAAGACTATACCTATCGAAAGAACGTTGCATTCTAGTTATAGGATTATGCTGTCCATAAGAACTACTATCAAAATCTACATAGAAGAGTTTTTTCAGTCTAGTCAATTTTTGCGCCCGAAAATTCAGCCTATTTAAAAGATAATTACAATCAGTCATGCCAGATATTAATTTAAAAATAAAACACAAGTCTGAATTATTACGCCTTAACTCAAGTGAGTCCAAACAGAGAACTGACATGACCGACTTGTAATCAGTATGACCATTAGCTAATGGAACCCGAAGTTTAAAAGAACAGTTTCTTAAGAATTTATTTTGGACTTTCTCAATATTTTCAATATGCGATTTATAAAATGGAGACCATACGGGACTAGCATACTCCAAACCAGAACGGACTAACGAACAGTACAGAACTTTATAGACAGAACATGAGAAGTTTTGACTGCATCTAGTTATAAATCCTATATTTCTATACGCTTTCTGAACTAACTTTTCAGCATGAGACAAAAATGTCAACTTAAAATCGGAAATCACTCCGAGATCCTTAACTTCCGTTACCCTTTTTAAAATAGTGGAACCTATACTATAATCAAACAATGTAAGATTGCAAATTCTTCCAAACGTTATTGAATAACACTTCGGAATATTCAAATCTAAACCATTAAGGTTGCACGATTCATAGAGATTATGCAAGTCATCCTGTAACAATTGACATTGAACATTAGAATCAATAGACAAAAACAATTTTAAATCATCAGCGAATAATAAAAATTCACAACTAAAAAGATTGTAAAAAGCAACGGACCCACATGTGACCCCTGAGGAACGCCAGATGGCACAGAAAAGCTGCTAGATAAGAAGTTATTAAGCCGTATACATTGCGATCTACCCAGTAGATAGTCCCTTAGCCAACAAATAACATTTTATCGAAAACCCAAAGCTTGGAGCTTTGCCAGTAGAAGCGCATGATTAACTCTGTCAAACGCCTTTGAAAAATCCGTATAAACAGCATCAACTTGTGAACCCTTATCAAAAGCATTAAACAAATAATCTTTATAACATATTAAGTTAGTAACAGTGGAACGACCTTTTTGAAAACCATGTTGACTGTTAATAATAAGGCTTTTACATTGCCATGACAATTGCTTGGTTACAAGTGCATCCAAAAGTTTAGGCAAGGTTGACTGTATACAAACTCCCCGATAATTACTGACATCATCAGTATTACCAGACTTAAATATCAGCGTAATATACGAATTCTTCCAAAAAGAAGGAAATTCTCCCGACTTTAAAGCCAGATTGAATAAAGTGCAAAAAGGCTTCGACAGAGTACATACACATTCACGAAGTAGCAAGCTGGGTATGCCATCCGGTCCCGCAGAAGTCTTGCTCTGTAAGCCAAGAATCTCGTCAAAAACCTCTACTAAAGATAACTCTACAAATTTGACATCGAATTGATCCACACATTACCCTGTCATGTAATATTCAGGTATTTGAAATGCTTTATCAGAATATACGTTTGACAAATATTTGGCAAATAAATTAACAGTATCACCACCCTCATCACTAGTTTCATCATTAAAAAACATATGTTTAGGAATAATAATTGACTTTTTAACATTGCTTACATGTTTCCAGAAAAACCTAGGACTCAACAATAGATTATTCTCGGTACGAGAAATATAATCGCGGTAACACTGACCGCTCAACACACTGCATGACTGCCAAAGCCCAGAGAAAACCAAGTAATCACTTTGCAATTGAGACTCCTTAAACTTCTTATGAGCAATCCTCTTACGTAAAACTAAGCTTCTCAACTCTCTTGAAAACCATACAGGAAAGCTACCAGTATTATAGGACTTAATAGGCACAAAATAGCTGATTCCTTCATACAAAAGATCATAAAACTTATTTAGAAAAATATTTATATCAGAAGTGTTGTTAATATAGGGCCAGTCGATAGATGCAAGGAAATTATTTAACGATACAAAATCAGCATTTTGGAAGTCAAAAAACTTTACTGAAGTAATTAAATACCTGTCCAAGCAGTGAAGCTGGTGCGACATTCGAACATCCATCCGAAAAGGTAACTTTAAGATTTTGATTTTGATTAAACCAAGTGCAGCCAGGTAGGTTAAAGTTTCCTGCAATACCAAATAAGCAATTCGGATAGGCCTCAAAGATCTCTAGTACTGTATCACAGAAAGCACTGTATTGACCCATATCAGATTTTGGCGGCAGGTAAACCACACCAAAAACAATATTCTTAAGATTAAGTTGTACAGAAACAAAAACTTGCTCTAACGATGAACAAGAGTGTTTAATTAATTGCGGTTTTAACTCCTTTCTCACAGCGAGTAAAACACCCCCACCATCCTTCTTAGCACGTCTAAATACTTCATATGCCGTAAACTCCAATTCAGATGACAAAATGTCCGGAAAAAACTATGTTTCAGCCAACGAAATTACATCATAACTGCATGTGGATATTGTTTGCTTCGAATGCTTCAGCTTAGACCTCATACCCCCAGCGTTAAAATAATACATTACCAAGGAATCACTTAATCGTTTTTTGGACCTCGTACAATTCTCTTAGAGATTGATGGAACCCCATTGGTAAATTTAACTATCACATCTTCACCTTTTTCCTTTCTTTTTGCCAATTCTCCATAAACTTCTTGGATTTCATCACGCTGTAATTTGGTGAAATCCATTTTAATTACTATATTGCTACCACCTAATTTCTTTTTCTCTCTCAAACATTTTTGTACAATGTGTTAATACCAGGCATAAGTTTTTTTACAATCTTCCTAAATTTAGAAGTTTTAATCTTTTAAAGTATACACTTAAAACAGTGCTTCTTGTGAATCAGACAAACTAATGAACATCGACTGCTATAATTGCTTATCTATTACATGTACTTATCTCTCCTGCAGTTTTAAACTATAACGTATGTTATATTCTTAAATATTTGTAATTTAATGTGCGCCATATTTCTGTTATCACCGCACTGTAACTCTTAATATGTTTATCTTTCTTAATCTTAAGGCTAACTTTGATGTTCGAATTTTGAAAGTAGATTTGTTTGTCTCATAAATTATTATTATAATTGTTAAGAGTCTCATGGACCTATCGTACTATAATAGTGTTTTGTTAAATAAAACCAATTTTCTCATGTAATGTTATGGTTTAGTAGAATAGTAAAATTTGCTAGACTTCGCCATATTGATATTTTTCTTAGTTTTACTTAATAAAGGCCAGATTTATTTATTTATTTTATTATTGTTGTATTGCCTTCTCGTCACAGATAAGATCATACGGTTCTTGGCTGTGATCTTCATCCTCCAACATCTATAAATCCAACATCACAACACTTCAGCACAAGTTTTTAAAATATGTAGCATACAAATTAAACATACGTATTGAATTAAATCACCATGTGAATTAATTCAATACGTATGCTTATACGTGTGCTTATTGGGCATTACCCATTAAAAATACATAACTAAAATAAATAAATAAATTAATAAACTTTTTTCCACGTAAAAAAAACACCCAACACTTGCAGCTGCCACAGGACAAATATAACATACATAATTTTTTTAAAATGCGGTAAAAGTAAAGTTTACTAAAAAAATTACACAACAATTCATGACGACATATTAATCTACAGTAGGGTCTCGATAACGTGAACGTCCCATAACGTGAACATCCCTAAACGTGAATAGCCTAATTGGTATTCAGCCTATTCTAAAACGTGAACGCCAAAAATATCTCGCCTCTATAACGTGAACAAAAAAATATTTATATCGTTTTACCGTTTTACCCGTAGGCATTAAGCGGTATTTCCTATGTTCCCTTTGTCGGCAACTTTAGTACTAACTTAGTGCTTTTGCATAACGCCGCCAAACTGTATATCTTGTTTGTACATGTTTGGAAGAGATATGAAATTTGCGTCTTATTCAGTGTTTGTTTGCCGATCAATACGAAACAAACACGATATCTACTAAGAAAGTAATTTATTTAACTCTGGAAAAAAAGCCCAACTCTAGTCCGATGTCAGTAGAGGTTGCGGAGTTACCTTTTTAGCAAAAAAGTATGGAATAACCAAATCCACGGTGTGTGCAATTAAGAAGAAAAAAAAATTACTTCAACAGTTGCCTTGACTTTTTCTGGACCAGGTAAACGAAAATCTCTTAGACCTCCTGAATATCCATTAATGGAAAAAGCATTGTATAAGTGGTTTTTGCGACAACGAGAGAGAAATGCACCAATAAGTGGTTTAATTTTAAAAGAGAAAGCCAAATATTTTCACGAAAAACTGTACGACAAAAATTCATTTTTTTCTACGAGCGGGGTGGTTGCAAAAGTTCAAGAAAAGATTTGGCATACGCTTCCTAACAATAACTGGTGAAAAACTATCTTCTCAGCCCGAGCTGGTTTCACCATTCTTACGTAAACTTGAAGAAAAAATCAAGGACCTAAACTTAGACTATAACCAAGTGTACAACGCCGATGAAACCGGCTTGTACTGGAAGCTTTTACCCGGAAAGACTTACGTATCCAGTGAAGAAAAAACTGCCCCTGGAAGAAAAACAGGCAAAGAAAAAACAACGTTTCTAGCATGTACAAATGCGACTGGACTACATAAATTGACTCCTTTGGTAATAGGGAAAGCTAAAAAACCACGAAGTTTTAAGAACTCTTACATTCCTGTACACTACAAAAACTCACAATCTGCATGGATGACAGCCGGAATTTTTAAGGAATGGTTCAAAGAAATTTTTATTCCTAAGGTAAATTTCCTGCCATAGCTATACATTTCAAAATTAAAAGTTTGTTTTAATTTTAGGTGAGAAAGTTTCTTAAGAAACAAGGTCTTCCAGAGAAAGCACTTCTTTTATTGGATAATTCCCCCAGTCATCCCCCAGTAGAGAAACTTTTATCTGATGATGGACTAATTCAAGTTATGTATATGCCTCCCAATGTGATACCCTTAATTCAACCTATGAACCAAAACGTTATTAGGTTGACTAAACTGCATTATCGCTCCATGTTTTTGGCAATGGTTGTAGCTAATAAATCTAAGGACATGAATGTCATTATCAAACAATACAACCTCAGGGATGCTATTTTAAACTTATGACGAGCATGGAATAAATTAGAACCAGCAACCATTAAAAAGTGTTGGAAAAATATTTTCGAAAGCCAAAGCAATGATGATCGTGAAGACACAATACCCTTGGCAACTCTTCGTTAAGAATTGCTAAGCCTGAATAGCATTGTAGAGACTAACCTCAATTTATTAGAAGAAATTGATTCAGGGCAAGACTTCGAACGTGGAGATATCGTAGAATGGAATAAAGATGACTTCGTTGAACATGATGAGAATTGTACTGCAGTGTCTAATGATTCAGAAACCGAACAGGATCAAGATCCAGAGGTTTCTCAGGCTATGGATAAAGTCACTCACGTTGAGGCAGTTCGTATATTTAACAGAGGTCTAGAATGAGCGGAGCAAAACAATGCCGACTTCGAGGATATTCAGTCTTTACACAAACTGCGTGAATATGCAACTATTCTTTCAAACAAACAACGTATCCGTCAAACAAATTTAGATAACTTTTTTCTAAAAACAACGGATTAAATATAAATAATGTACATTGTACTTACTTACACACATATACTTACCTATATAATACATCTTTTTTTCTTTATACCATGTATAAACATATACATATATACATTTTCAACTATGTATTACTAACTGTATAACATGTTTTTGTTTGATTTTCCAATAAAATATATATTCAAAGTACATATACGTGTTAGTTTATCATGCGATTAACTTTATCCAGTAACATGAACACACTCATCCCTAATTAGTTCACGTGATCGAGACTCTACTGTACTTCACCAAAATACCACTCTAAGTACTAAACTAAATCATAACCTTGGTATTTATTGTAGAAATTAGTAAAAAGCATAAACGTTTAGTTCCTGAAAGTATGTATCTTCCATGTTGATAGAGTCGGTGAACAATATCATAAACTTTAATGTAAATAACTCCTTTAGTATACCAAGCACCTTTAGATGTATATTTATCACTAGCCCCTGTTAACGAATACAGCCTAGTTTTAGTTAATCACAGCATTATGGTAAAACTCCTCTTCAATTCCCTCGAGAGACACTCAGAGAGGCGCCAAAATCAAAGTTCTTGTTTTTTGGAATACGCCTTATTATTAATATTATAAACTTCCATAAAGCTTAAGGGAAACTTTAAACTTTATTTGAATATAGCAAGACATTAAGCTGTAATCTGTAAAGTTTCGGGGGTCGAAGGAAAGTTAACCAACTGGAAACTGATTGGCTCGTCCATAATCCCTTCGAGCAAAGAAAGAAAAAATGATTGTCCCTTACGCAAACCTTAATTTGATAAAAATTCAATAGAAACCGAAATTGGATACTGGCTCGGTTAATAAATGTGTCGAATGGCGTGTTTTACATGATTAATTCTAATAGGTGGCAGTAATACAATATTACATTATATACATTCGATTCTTAGAAAGCTCGCTTGCAGTTATCTATGTGGAATTTGCGACATAAGCCATTGGTATGGAATATTGCTTTGTTTTCTATAACAATAATGGTATCATTAGGTCGTGCTTTGTTCCAAGTAGTCATGGTTTTTAATGGGTTTATATTAGATTAAATTACGTTAAATTCCCTAAGCCGAATTGTAAAAATCGGCTAAAAAAATTTGTTTTTTGCTGTCTTTTATACTAGGGAAAATTTAATGTTGCCGTTGAATTTATTGGGAAAAGTTGGTTGAAAATGAATATCATGTTGTTGTTATTGATTAATTTCGAAAAAGTTTTTTGATATTTTTGACGTAGTTCGACACCTCCAATATCAAAAAACTTTTTAGAAATCATTAAAAATGTTTTAAAAATTTGTTAACAATCATTGAAAGGGTGCTCTTTTTAAAACAAATCAATAGCAGAATCAAACTACTGATCTTACAAACCATTTTGCCAATCTCAAACAAAAAATCATCCAGAACCCATTGACTATTTTTCATCTAATTCTTTCTAAAGAATTCAATGACAGCATCAAATATTTGATGCTACTTATCATTGGGCAAATTTAATTATTTATTTAATATATGGAAAACTCCATTAAATATTACAACCTTACAAGATTATGGATAGACTATATGTGATAGTGGTAATCATATAATATAAAATACTATTTTCAAAATAACAGAACGCTAACAATAGCACAAGATAATATAAAATCATACGAGGGCGGGTCAATAAGTCCGTGACTTTTTGAATTTCCCGCCCTTTAATGGAAATGGCAACTCGTCACGCCTGTCAAAATTAGAACAAGCTGCGTCATTTAGTATGTGTTTGACAGCTGTTGATAGCAGACTACCACTCGTTTTGAGAAGAAAATGGAAAAAAAAGAATTTCGTGTGCTCATTAAGCATTATTTTTTACGGAAAAAAATCATCACTCAAACCAAGGCTAAGCTTGATAAATATTATGGGGACTATGGACCATCCTTTTCCATGGTAAAGAAGTGGTTTACTGAATTTCGATGTGGCCGTACAAGCACGGAAGATGCCGAACGTTCTGGACGCCCAGTCGAGGTCTCTACATGCAAAACAATCAAAAAACTTCTTAAAAAATGATCAAATCAAGAGAAATCCTTCGATCCAACTTTAATTTTCAGCTACTTTTTCCCAATGGTAAAATAACTTTTTTGATTTACAAATCGAAACAGGATTTCATAATTAATAATGATTGATCATTTCCCGTCATGACTTATTGAATAATTGATCCATATTATGAAAATTTCATTGCAAATTATATAACTTCAAAAAAAAAACATTAACATTAATTTTTTTCCATACTGAAACATAAAACAAATCAAATTTAATTAATAATTCGTTGTCACGGTGGCTGAGTTTCACGCTGGTATTTTATCGGCATAAAAACGATACTTATTATTAATTTCATAACTATAGCAGGTTAATTTGTTTTTATTAGATTATTGTTGCTTCACATTTTTTTCTGGGGTTTTTGGAGCGTCAAATTGGACATTCTGCTCGATATCTCAGTTGTTGATGAACTTATGATATTTTTGCTTATAATCAAACTCAAAGATAGTACCATTTGATTTAAAAAAGTTTAATATAATTTTAATGTAACTCAAACTGTTTTCAAGAAACCTTGATATAAAAATAAGATCAAACCATTTAATTCCTGGATCGTCAACCTGGACATTTCCCTGGATGTCTGAGTTGCAGTTGCTCTTAACATATTTTTGGTTATAATTAAAGTTGATGAGAATGAAATTTACTTTAAGAAGCTCTTATACTACTTTCATATTATACTTACAGTTCCCAAGACTTCTTGGAACTATATTTAGATTTAGTCAATTTTGGTCTGAATCGTCAATCTCGTCATATTGCTTGATATCTTAGTTGCTTTGATCTTATGATACGTTTGCTGATAATTGCAGTTGATCGTAATGAAAATTCATTGAAGATGAATTGATTGAGTAATGAAAATTGGTCTGAACAGTCAACCTGCATATTTTACTTGATATCTCATGCTGATGTTGATTTTATGATATTTTTGCTTATAATCAAAGTCGTTAGTGAATTTTGCTTTCAAAAATCCTTATACAGCTTTTATGTGTTATTAACAGTTTTCAAGATATCTTAAAGAGCTAAAGTTGCTATAAAGTGAGTTCTGGTCTAAATCGTCAATCTGAATATTTTATCTCAGCTGATGTTGAGATTTTATGATATTTCCATCAAAACTAAAAATTCATGACAATTTGAGGTGTCTTCAATTTCCTTTAAAAAACTTTAATGCAAGTACAAAAATTTGAAGATAAATAGAGGCAACTTCGCTTGTTATTGTGTTTATACTACTGTACAATTAAGGATTATACTTAAAGTTGCAAAATTGTGAAACCAACCCAAAAATACCACGTCGTTTTCGATTTGCAAATAACGAATTCCTGCACACTTTAGTTTTTCCTGAGGTGCAAGGGTTTTTGAGTCGGGTCACGATGTTCTAGCAGAAATGTTAGCGATGGAAAATGGAAAAAGGAAAACTATTTGATGCACACACCCAATGCATAGGAGCACTTGCAAGATAAATACGCATTATTCCGAGTTTATCCAACAGTCTATCTGTATCCCTACTAGATAGAGACACGATTAGGAAGATACCAGTAATTCAGAATTAAATGCATAAAACATAGAAACAATGTGAATAAAATCGGAAGAAACTTCGACAAACTGAAGAAAGAGGTAGATAGCTTAAAAGGATCTATGAAAAGAAGACGCAGAGATAATGTGTTTATAATATTCTAACGAAATTCCGGAACACACTTTTATTGTCAACGTCAAAAACACTTAACCTAACTCGCCTTGACTGTCCTTCAATTGTTTCCAAGGTAAAAACTGACTAAACAATTAAAACTGAATGAATTCTCACGAAGCGCTTTTTTTTTGTAAAACCCGATGGAACAGTTTCGAAATATTCAGAATTATCTTCATGGTTTTTGCTCAAAAAGACTAATAATTTTAGGAGAATACTGACAGTCAAAGCAAGCAAGTATACAAATTCTAGAAAATTAGAACTACAGGGATTTACAATAATATAACCTAAATTGGGGCCAAAATGGGGCTCTCGAACAAGATGAACTACTTAAAAACTAAACACTATAGATAAATATAATAAACCAAACGTAAGTAGAACCCTAAACGTATGGTTTATACGAATCAACTTTAACTACAGAATACTAATAAAATTGTACAAAAACTAGGAGAATAATTAACGTATTTACATTTTCATAATACTGCTCTCCTCTCAAGTTTGATCGTCCCGATCAAACATGGGACCACCTGAGTCATGATAGGGCGCTAGCTGGACGATGTTTACAATTTTCATCTTCGTTATCGGATGTCGCTGGATACGGTACACCACGTCGTTGATTCTGGTGACCACATTGAATGGACCTTCCCAATCCTTCTGGAGCTTTGGTGACTTGCCCTTCGTCCTCCGTGGATTGTATAACCAGACTTTATCCCCAGGATTAAAACCGGTAGAATTTGCCTTTATGTCATAACGTGATTTCATTCTGTTACTTTCTAGATGAAGTTTATCCCGTGCTTGTTCGTGAACAATTTGTAAACGCTCTTGTAAATGGTCGACGTAGTCCTCAAGGGTTTCAGACTTATGGGGTCTTCCAGTAATAATGTCCAAAGGTAAACGAAGTTCATCACCGTAGACAACTTTTGCCGGGCTTTTTCCAGTTGACTTGTGGATAGAAGAACGATATGCCAATAGAAATGGTTGTATACAGGTATCCCAGTCGGTTTGCTTAGAGTTTACCACCATCCTCAAATAGGTTTCAAATGTGCGGTTAAATCTTTCAACCATTCCATTAGACTGAGTGTGTAGTGGGGTTGTACGGGTCTTATTGATTCCCAGCACTGGCATACTTGTTGGAATATTTGTGGCTCAAAGTTCCTTCCTTGGTCTGAATGTATCTCTCTGCGTACACCAAATTGACAAATCCAGTTCTGGAACAGCACTTCAGCTACTGTCGTTGCTTCTTGGTTTGGAATCGGATAAACCTCGGGCCAGCAAAGTAATCCAGCCTTACTAAAGTAAACCATAGCAACAAGAACATATCGGTTTCCGGAGCTACTAGTAGGAAAGGATCCTGCTACGTCTATGGCAATTCGTTCAAAGGGTGCACCAACAAGATACTGCATCATCTTTCCTCTTGTCCGGGTTCTTGGGCCCTTGCTTGACGAACACTGCTCACACTGTCGACACCAGCGTTCAACATCTTGATAACTGTTCAGCCAGTAAAACCGTTCTCTAACTTTTGCCAAGGTCTTACTAACTCTCAAATGTCCTCCGCCGACACCGCCATGAACAGCTTCAAGAACTTCCGGAATCCGTTTTCGAGGAAGGACTGTCAGATATGTCTTTTCTTTTCCATCTACGCTCTCCCAGACTCTTTTTAACAATCCATCTTTTATAATCAATGAATTCCATTGAGACCAATAAGCTTTTAGTTCTGGAGATTTGTTAGAAATATCTTTCCATTCTGGTTTTGAAATTTCTCGAGATTTCAGTTCGTAAATAAGACCAAATACTGGGTCATCACACTGATCTTGGATTAAACTAGCTACATCCCACTCTTTAGAACTGTGAAGGCCCATACGATTATAAGTAAATATCTCTGGATGCTGTTTTGATTCCTTTTTAAAACAATGTTGACATGTTTCAATACAGGGTCTTCTCGATAAAGCATCGGCATTTTGGTGATATTCGCCTTTCCTATGTTCTATTGTAAAGTCGTACTCTTGTAATCGTTGAAGCCACCTTGCTATTTGTCCTTCAACGAAGCATGGTCAGTTCTAAGGATAAATCGTTGACCATACAAATATTTATGGAAATGTTCAATAGCTTTTACTGCTGCCAATAGCTCTCGTCTGGTGACACAATGGTTTCTTTCTGGTTTTGATAACGTTTTACTGAAATAAGCTATCACTTGCTTGCCATCTTCATATTTTTGTGATAGAACGGCCCCAATTCCAACATTATTTGCATCTGTATCTAAAATAAAAGTTTGTCCGGCATGATACGCTTCATGTTACTGTCGGGATCATATATCAAAATTTCGATTTGGATATTCCCGACGAATCAGAAGAACTAAATGTATCTTCTGTCAATGGTGAAGAAGACTTAAACCCGAAGAAAAGGAGACCTAGAACTTTTGAAGCTATATCTTTAGAAGAAGTTTCATATCCAAAAAAAACCGAAGATGATCGATGTACTGCAATCGTTAGTCCACAAAGCTGAATGTACAACCAGTTAATCTACCATTATACAATTCAATTGATACGATTTGGATGTTTAGCCATGCTGTATTAAATATCTCTAACAATTCTGACAGCGAATATTAGATGTCAATAAAATACGAATAAAAAATATTTTTATACTGATTATTTTTTGTACTTAATCTTGAAAAAAACTAAAAAAATATAATATGATTAAATTAATTACTATTAAAAAAACTTTATTTGAAGTATTAATTAAAAAACTTATTGTTTCAGCATTTAAGCCTAATAAAATTCAATATACAGGGTTACTGGTAATTCGATACATTTCTTTGGGGATGTGATAGGGGAGGGGGTAAGAAGTAAATTGAACCCTAATATGTATTATGCAAAAGTTGATAGTTTTCGACATATTTAATTTTTTCTGTTTTTCTTCAAAATGTAGACCTTAGTGGTTTAAAAGGCAGTTTCCAGAAAATCCGCTGTATATTTTTTTAACTTTTTAGGCAAAATACATGCTCAACACAATAGTGTTACGTTTGTAATGGCAAAAGTCCCGCAAATAGTTGTAACCATAGGTAAATTCTCGATGCGTGTAATTTTTTTTTCTTAAATAAAATACTACACTTTCTAGTGGATATTTTTTGAAAAAAAATTATGCTACATTCTTCAAAATTTCCTTAAAATTTCCTTATTACCTAAGCTAGCTCACAGGATACAAATGCTTAAAAGTTAGGTGACATGGTTTTTTATTTTTATTATAAATTGTAAAGTAGCGCATTTATCAGTATTTACCTTCACAAATCTTGTTCAAAATGAGAGCCTCTATTGCGAATACAGGCTCGGCAGCGCCTTCTCATTTCAGTCTTTGTTGTTCTAGTTGTTATGGTATTCCTGATCTGCTGGGCAGCGTTGGTTATATTTTGGATAAGATCTTCCCGGGTAATTATTGGGGTTGCATAAACCAGTGCTTTCATTTGACCCCATATGCTATAATCAAGCGGGGTTAAGTCAGGGCTTCGTGCTGGCCAAGCTATTGGACCTGACCTACCAATCCAACGATTCGGGAAACGTTCATCCAGGAACTGCCGAACTGACCGCCGAAAATGAGCTGGACAGCCGTCATGTTGAAATATCATTCGTCCTGTAACGGCGAGAGGAATATCGTCAAAAAGATCTTGTAGGTCATGTCGTAAAAATGTTTCATAAATATCCCCGTTTAAATGGTCTGGGAAAAAATGTGGTCCTATTACATCCCGGCAAATAAGTCCCATACACACATTTACAGAAAACTTTCTTTGAAAACTGGTTTCTCTTGTTAAACGGGGATTTTCTTCGGCCCAAAAATGAAGGTTATGAAAATTTGTAATGCCCTCATGACTAAACTTTGACTCGTCCGTCCACAAAATGTCGGTTAAAAAAGTTCTATTGTCTGCATCAGAATTTATAATAAATCTGCAGAATTCTACCCTTCTTATCGGGTCCCCTTCTTCCAATCCTTGGACAGGCGTATAATGGTAAGGATGGCTTCCCGTTTGCCGAATCGTGGACCAAACTTTCCATTGCGATGATCCTGTTTGCTGCGCTACGGCATTAGTGGATGTGGTTGGATCGTCTTCAAAATGTCTTAATATTTCCTCCTCATCTTCTGCTCGATATACGCGAGGAGCGCCAGCGTCACCTCTTCTTGGTTTTACGGATCCAGTTTCAGCGATAGCTCGGTAGGTCGAAGCGAAAACACGGACATTTGGAATGCGGCGCTTCGGAAAGCGACGTTGGTATTCTCGGCGAGACTCCGCGGCATTACCATTGCAAAACCCATAAACAAACATAATATCTGCATATTCAGCGTTAGTAAACGTGGCCATAGCGCAGAAACCAATAGAATACCTTCTTTGAAAACACGAGAAAAATAAACTCGAAACTCGTAATTTAACTACTTTCCACAACAATTATTGCTGTCAGATTATCTACTCATCAAATTTTTAACAATAAAATTAAAAAAACAAATTGTTGCTATAGTACTTAAATACCATAGAAGTAAATACCACTTGGAATTTTTCAAGTGCGTTCTTACTATTAATAATAAAAATACAAAATTCTGTTAAAATTTTTGGTAGCATTTATAGCCTATGAGTTAGCTTAGATAATAAGAAAGTTTTACGTAAATTTTGAAGAATGCAGCATAATTTTTTTTCAAAAAATATCCACTAGAAAGTGTAGTATTTTATTTAAGAAAAAAAAATTACACGCATCGAGAATTTACCTATGGTTACAACTATTTGCGGGACTTTTGCCATTACAAACGTAACACTATTGTGTTGAGCATGTATTTTGCCTAAAAAGTTAAAAAAATATTCAGCGGATTTTCTGGAAACTGCCTTTTAAACCACTAAGGTCTACATTTTGAAGAAAAACAGAATAAATTAAATATGTCGAAAACTATCAACTTTTGCATAATACATATTAGGGTTCAATTTACTTCTTACCCCCTCCCCTATCACATCTCCAAAGGAATGTATCGAATTACCAGTAACCCTGTATATCTGTGTAACTTTATATTAAATCTGTGTAACTTTAAAATAAAATTATTGTCAAATTAAGCAAATCCAAGGACGAGTGGCTCTGTGGCAAATGTAACACCAAAGATGGACCTGGTTCTGCTTTACGTGGAAAGAGGGATTACACTCTGGCCGATATTATGGCAAAATTGGAAAAGATGGAAAATGAGTACAGATCTTTATTAACTAAATATGATGATCAACTTAAAATAAATAAGGAATTACAGGATGAACTTGGTCAAATTAAGCAACAGTTAAATAAAAATGAACAAAAGGAACTTAAAAACAATTTGTTGGTGCAAGGAATCCCATACAAAGAGAACGAGAACTTACCTGAAATTGTAAATAAAATTTCCAATTATCTTGATGTCCCAAACGTAAACAAATTTACTGTTTATAGATTGGGCAGGGATAAGAATAAAAATAACCCTGTTAAAGTCATCTTTGAAGATGAATCAACTAAAACAAAAATTTTAAAATCAAAAAAGAAATTTGGCCTAAAAAGTTCAGATTTGGGATATACTACGGATAATAAAATCTTTCTCAACCATGAACTTACAAAAACTAATCTTGATTTATACATGGCAGCTAAGGCTTTTAAGAAAGATCAAAATTTTAAGTTCCTATGGATTGGCGATGGTAATATCTTTTTGAGGAAAGACGAAAGTCAAAAGTTCTCCTTATCAATAATAAAAGTCAGTTGGAAAACTAGCGAGGCCTCGTGAACAACTAAAAATTGCTTACATGAACTTACAAAGTATAAGAAATAAACTGGATATGGTGCAGTGTTTGGTTGTGAGTGAAAATTGGGATGTACTATTGGCAGCTGAAACATGGTTAGAAGATAGTGAAACATTTCTGTTTGAGTTGGATGGTTTTAATGCTGTTCATGCCTGCAGAGCTGGTAGGGGGGGTGGTGTGTCAATTTATGTGAAAAAATCTATTAAGTTTCGTGAAATTGAGAAATCAAGGAAGGGTGAGTTAATAAACTGGATATGTATTAGCTTAGGGGAACAAAACTTAAAAATAAGTGTTATATATAAACCACCCACTGTTAATAGTGGTAATTTTTTCCCATATTTAGAATATATTATGCGTACTCACCCTAAAAATCATTTAGTTGTTGGAGATATGAATATTAATTTGCTTGATGTTTCGCAAGTAACCAAAGAGTACAAAGATTTAATAGCATTAAACAATTTTAAAATTAATAACTCGATAAATGAGGAATGCGCTACTAGAGTTACCAGTTTATCAAAATCTCTCATAGACCATGTTCTTAGCGATTATAGTGGTAATTTAAGTTGTAAAGTTAATGTTAAAGAAAATGCAATTTCAGATCACAAACTTATATTGCTTGATATTAAAACACCTGTGCAATTTTATAAACCAAAAGTAGATTATGAAGTCAAATCTGTAGATTATAAAAAATTTGTAAACTTATTTATACAAAAAATATTAAGCATTAACGTAACAACTTTTCAAGAATTAATTAATTAAATTAATGAATGTAAAAATAAATCTCAATATACAAAAAAATTAAGAATACGAAAAAATAATACCTGGATAAATATTGAACTTCTTGAGCTTATCAAAAAAAGAGATAAAATATACAAAAAGAAAATTAACCAACCCGAAAACCTAACTATTATCTCTGAATTTAAAAACATAAAAAATAAAATTAATAATAAAATACGTGCTTTTAAAAATAGGTATTTTCAAACCCAATGGAATTTAGCTGGAGATAATGTTAAAAAGCAATGGGCATTTATCAACAGCTTAATAAAAAATAAAAAATCTAAAGTAATAATTAATGAATTAATAATTGAAAATAACATTATTAATTCTCAGCTTGACATTGCAAATAATTTAAATACATATTTTTCTCAGGTCGGTGAATCAATAGTTAAAGATTTGGAAACGGAGATTCAACTATCAAACGAGATTTTTTCTATTGATGAAGTCTACAATGATAGTTCTATTTCTATAACATTAACTAATAAAGAGGAAATATCAGAAATTTTAAAAGAACTAAAAATAAACTCAGCACCTGGATATGACGATATTACGGTTAGGGACATACATAATCTTGGAGAATACATAATACCTGTTTTGGTACGGTTAATTAATAAAACTATACAAAAAGGGATTTTCCCATCAGAGTTAAAAATAAGTAAAATTACACCTCTTTTTAAGTCAGGTAATAAAAGATATATGAATAATTACAGGCCCATTTCAGTCGTTAGTGTATTCTCCAAGATTCTTGAAAAAATAATAAAAAATAGAATGTTATCTTTCATTAACTCTTGCAATCTATTGAATGATAAATATCAATATGGCTTTATAAAGAACAGTAGTACACTTGGTGCGGTTGTGGATTTTGTAGACTGTATTTCAATGGCATTAGATAAACAACAAATAGTTATAGCTGTCTTCATAGACCTAAAAAAAGCCTTTGATATAGTAAGCATAGACATTCTTTTAGACAAATTATTTAAAATGGGATTTAAAAATGTATTGTACAGCTTAATTAAAACATATTTGTATGACAGAAAACAGTACGTAAAGCTTGACAATATTATTAGTGAATGGTTATCTAACACCTACGGGGTACCACAGGGATCCGTTCTTGGACCTCTTTTATATATTCTTTATGTACTGAATCTCAAGTTAGCCAAGCTAAAAGCAAGATATTTTACCTTTGCAGATGACACTGTACTGGTATATGCTGGAACAGATGAAACTTCTTTAACACAACTTATTAATAATGACCTAAAATGTTATCTTAAATGGCTGTTTTCAAATAAATTAAAAATTAACATTGAGAAAACCAAATACATGATATTCAAACAAAAAAATAAGTCCGTCAGCAATAATCTAAATATTAATATTAATACTGTAATATTAGAAAAAGTGTCGAATATTAAATATTTAGGTTTGCAAATAGATGAAAATTTAAATTGGTCACTACACTTAAACAAAATTTTTGATAAAACAGTTCCAATGCTATCTGCCTTATATAGGAGTAGAGATTATTTGTCTGAAAAAAGTAAATTTCAAATTTATAATGCCTTCTTTCTCACACATTTTAGGTACCTCTTGCCAGTATGGGGTATGTGCGGTGAAGTTAATTTTAATAAGGCTCAAATTTTGCAAAATAAAATTTTGAAAATTTTGTTTAATTTTGATTGGCTTACAAGTTCTAATACAATTTATTCAAATTTAAGTTTAAACAAATTAAAAGTGATATTGGAGATAGAACAATGTAAACTTGTATATAAAATTATAAACAACAGACAAAAAAGTAACATAAATATTATGTTTTACCATAATGTACATAATCATCAAACAAGATCACTAAATAATGTTTATCAAGTTTCTACAAGAACTAACATAGGTTTAAGAAATCCAATTACAGATGCAATTAAAACATTTAATAGTTTACCTCATTGTATAAAAGATATAAATAACTATAGATTTTTTGTCAAAAAATTAAAAGATTTAAAAAATGTTAATTAATTTATGTATAAAAAATTATAAGCAACATTGCAACAATTGTTTACTATAGATAATTAATTACTGTTTTGTTATTCTCGGGGCCAGTGTTTTCAAACACTGATTGGAGAAATTGTTAAAACTCGTTATACATTGTAATATTGTGGTTAAATAAATTGTTTCAAAAAAAAAATCCTTTGGTGTGTACTGAGTTTTTATGTATTATTTTGTGTACATCCAAAAACCAGCAGGAAGAATTTAAGTAAGACAAGTCATATTTTTACGTACGTTTCTTACCTGTTACCTGTAAAAGGGCCTCGTACCCAAGCTAGCGGGTATGCATGTGTCCTTAGACGTAACTATTATAATTTTTTAATAGACATATATTACTGTACATATTCTGAAAATTTCAAGCGGGAGAAAATAAGTAACGTCTGGGAGGCCTGGGATCTTGGACTATTATCTTAGTCCTTGCTACTATCAAAGATAGGTATAGTACTTTATACAAAAACAATCATAAAGCGATGGCGGATCAGACAATAAAATAATATACAGGGTATTCCATTTAAAATAACAAAGTTGCTACTACTTTTTGATAAAAGCGGCATGGCATGGCTAAAAATATTTTTAGTCGTTAAATCACTAGCCAAAACCCATGATTCCAAATTTTCAAAAAAATTCTATTTTCTCTAAGGTACCACCAACCATCAATCACCCAGCATAATATTTGGCATACTATTCGTGGGATATTCCAGGCATATTGGGAGCCGTCTGGGATATCCGATATAGATATGTATGTATTATCAAAAGTTTCCAAGATATTTGCGATTAAAAGTTAATAAAAATCGAGTTCTCCATCAAACTCCGTCTAATTTCATTTATCACCGAGTTCCCGATAAAGAGCCGCGGCTCTCACCGAAGAGAGAAAAAAAAGAGCCCCCCGAAAGACGAATGTTTACAAATTATTTAGGCATGTAAAAGTGGCAGAAAGAGCGAGAGGGAGAGAGAAACTGGAAGAGAAAGGGCGAAACGAAACCCATACCCACTACTACTACCTGGAGGCCTGTTCGTTCGTTCGTTCGTTCTCTCACTCGGGAATTTATCTGATCGAGCGTTGAAAGTTGAAAAGTCCGAAGTCGTCAGTCGCGTTGTTCGTACGTACGAACGCGGATTGCCAGGCTGACATTGCGGCTCGTGTACGTTCGCTTCCCACCCGGACATTCCCGACGCGAATTTTCATATGAAATAATCATGTTTAGTGTGGATTACAGTGTGCCGATCGGAAGGAACGATGGACTTTATTAAATGTCGTAGTGCCCTTTTGGATTAAAATTTAATTAAAATAAAATTATGGTGTTGGTGCAATTATGTTGCTACTTGCGAGTAGTGATCTGTCTGTGATATTTTGTTACAGTGGAGGGTGATTTATTCGGTATGCAGGCGATTTTAGGATATTTTATGCCCTCGTTGCATCGGGTGAGTGATGACTAATAAGTAACATTTTACTAACTAAAGGTATTTAAAAGGAGAGAGGGAGAGAGAGGAAAAAACAGTGAATTGTTTCATTTTGTGCTGGGAGAACGCCGACTTCTTTTGTGTTCACTTGGGTACGTGAAACCAGTTTCTTCGTCTTGGTCGTTCTTTTTGGCCCTGCTGCTGCTGCTGCTGCTGCAACAATTTTTTTTCCGTTTATTTTGCTCAGGAATGTTTTTTTTTCTCGATTAATTGATTCTTTGTGTCTAACTGGGGCTGTATTTTATGGCTTTTGCTTGGCACGATTTTTTTCTTTTATATTTGCATGATGAGTTCATATTTTGTTTCCTCTTCTAGATTTCTTTGCGAATTTAGGATTTTGATTGCGAAGAATATCTGAAAAGTCAAGTTTTTCCTTTTAACCTACAATCATAAAAGTAAAAAAAAAATCAGATTAGGTATTCCTTATTTTCTTTTCTAGCTAATTTAAGATATTGTTGCAAAGAATATTTAAAAAGTCTATTTTTGTCATCTTTAAAAGCCCCATAAGATTAAATATAAAAATATTTTTTTGTTAAAAGTCATATTTTTTTCTTTTAGCAAATTTACATACATGCTAATTAAAACAGAAGTATGTTTTGAGGAAGAAGTCCATTCTGAAGTGGAGTCAATATAAAATTGAAAAGTTAGTAGGGGAAGTCTTTTCTCCACAAATAAAACGCTAATCCTCTAATTTTAAGAGTTACCTATGCATTTCGGCAAGTGTTCTTGCCATCATCAGACTTGTGGTTGCCAGGTTTAAATTTAAAAATCACAGGACACAATATTAAAAAAGGAAGGACAGATAAAAATAATGAAGGACATGTTTTTATTAAACTGACAGTAATTTACATAAGTATATTTTACATTAAAAAAAAAGATTTTTTATATTTTACATAAAGATATGTATTACAAAAAATATATTTTACATAAAAATTACATTTGTTTAAATTATGGTACCAAATTAAAACAGGATACTCGTATATTCCTTACTCTATAATACATAAATGATAAATGTTTTAAAATCCTTTAAAAAAAATTATTTGGATGAAAAAGAATATTTTTGGTTAGATTTAACTGCCTGCAAGAACCTTTTATTTTTAATACCCATATTATAAAATTCTTTGCACTTTAAATTAAAATTAGTTTTAATCTGAAGCTCTGCTTTTACGTGATCAACCAGGAGTTTATTGCGTCTGTCGCTCCAGGCTGCATTACATAAAGAAAAAATTCTTTCAGAGTCAGCATTCGACCCGTATATGGAAAAAAACAAATTGTATTATTTTAAAAAAATTAATAAGTTACGGACTACCTATGAATATGTTATTCCATTTCTGGATAATATTAGTTTCCTCAGATAAAGTGCAAGCTTTGTCAAGGGTACTTTTGACTATATACAAAATTCTTCATGCAGATTATCAAAATTTATGTCGATTGGTAAGTTGTTTACAACTCCCATAAGTGAATCAAAATTAAATGGAGTTTTTAAAGAAAAAATATTTAATTTTGAAATCAAATTATTTTCTGTTCTTCATATTTTGAATCAAAGCAGCAATAAGCAATGATGCATGCAATGCATGCAATGATGAATAAGCAGCAATATTTTTATAAAATTCTAAACAGGATTTTCTTATTTGAGTTTGTTCATTGGGTGCAAAAGTTTTTAAAAAATTTGACGCTAGAAAGCCAAAGAAATTGTCATTTATTCGTTGACTAATTTTTTCTCTTAGAGATTTTAAAATATTGTAAAGTTCGAAACAAAGTAAATCGGCTTTTTCAAGTTTTTGTTCTGTGTCAAAAACAATTTTTAGTGAGTTGTGAAAAAACATAGACAACATTCAGTTTTCTGTACTACAAAATTGTCTTCAGAGAAAAAATCTTGTAGTGCAATAGGAATTGTTTCTTCCTGGGAAAGAAAGTAGCTCTTAATGGTTCAGCAATCTTTCTATGGCTGGAAATAAGCTTAGCCAACGGGTCGGTACATGCCTTAAAATAGTTTTATATTCCAAATCCACGAAATTAAAAAAATCTTTTTTTAACTTCGTGGTTTCTTTGCACCTTTTTGCTTGAGATGAAAAATGGTTAAAAGTTTTTAAAATCAAAGTTTCTACATCAAAACGGCATTTTGCTAAAGCATTTTTTACAGAATTGTTTACCATGTGCGCAGGACAACCCACTGCAAGAACTTTATTATTCTCCTTATTTAATAATTGGTACACAGAATGCAAGCGTCCAAAATTAACATTTGCATTATCAGCCGAATAGCATGATATGTAGTTTAATAAAACGCCAGCGTGTTGAATTCTAGTTTTTAAGTTAGTGTAAATACCATTTGCACTCTCGTCGGGATCTTCGAAAAAATCAAGAAGAAATAATTTTACTCCTTCTGATGGCACATTTAAGAAAAACTTATTTAAAAGTATACATATAAGTAATTCCTTAAATGTACAATACCTTAAAAGTATTGGGAAAAGCTTAGCGCTTCCATGATTAGAGGCATCTGTGGATATTCCAAAAAAAACTCCTTTGCTAAGCTCACATAATGGACTTTCTACTGAAAAAGGGACCAGGACATTAAAAGCAATCATACTTGCTTTTGTTCCACCCAAATGAGTTTTTGTGGCAATATTGGAATCAGGATACATTACTGCAAGCAATTGACTTGTACAATCTAATGAATTATAGGAATGAGCATGTTTAACAGTATGATATACATTTGCCACTTCTGAGGCCAGTATTTTTTCTTGTTGAGAATCCATAATTTCTCCTTCTCGTCCCAAAAATGATTGTAGTGTTTTATTTTGCTTTAACACAATTTCGTGTTTTTTATGCTCAGAGCCTTCCGCGTGCCGCTTTATGTCACCTAGACCCCCATATATAAATGAAAAAGACTTTTTACACAATTTGCACCTAGCTTTTTGATTATCCTCTGCGAGCCAATTAAATGTATTTTCCCACTCTTCTATATTTATTTAATCTTTTAGCTTTTTTTGATGGTGTTGTTGGGCCATCTAGTTCATCAATCACCAACTGCCAATGCCGTCCGCCGAGCTAGTGCCGCTAGCGCTATTGGATACGTCTCGAAAAGCAATCTGCGTGGTTAATATTATAGCATTTTTTTCTATTTATCAAAAGATGGTGCAGAATATTACGTTCGAATTAAGCGAAACGCGGCAGCTGGAGGAAGCCGTGAAAAAAAAGGATTTGTAATTTGAAATATTTGCTTTTCTGAAATCCAGGACATTAGGCGTCCTACCTCAGGTCTTCGCTGGACGCCTACATTCCAGCCTCAAATCTAGGACATCCTGCGAAATCCAGGACATCTGGCAACCCTACAGACTTGGGTTACTTAACACTTACACAAATTCAGAATTCACTATTCACTATAAATTCACAAATTCAGAAAAGACTTCCCCTACTAACTTTTCAAGAAGTATGTTTTTTGGAAAATTTGCATGAATTGATCAATTAAAACTTTCTAAAAAATCAATTTTTCTTTTCTCTATATATTGGCAAAAAAATAAAAAGATCGTGGTTTTTCGGAATTATTGGTATTTTTTCGTAAAATTCCTGTAAAAACTTATTTTATTTCCTTTTTGAAATATTCTAAAAAAAAAATAATCTTATTTTCTTTTCTCTTTATGATAGTACCTGTGTGTTTTCTGCATTCATGGCTATTATCATTTTTTTTTTAAAACGTTTCTTTAAACTCCATTTTTTTCTTTCCACTTTATTAAAAGTGGAATCAATCCTTGCCCTTGCACTTCTTTAGCTTCAACTAGTAGCTTAAAATAAAAAAAATTAAACTGATTTTTTTTTGTAGAAAGTCCATATTTTTCCCTTCTTTAGCATATTTATATAAATGCTAATTTAAAAGAATAAAAAATATGTTTTTTGTAAAATTTGCATGAATTGTTTAAGTAATTTGTTTGAGTTTTTTTTCCTGTTAAATATTGCCGAAAAAATAAAAAGATCTTGGCTTTTTGTAAATATTGGTTATTTTTACGTAAAATTCCTGTTAGCATTTATTTTGTTTCCCCTTTGAAATATTCTAAAAAAATGAATTTTATTTTCTGTTCTCTTTATCAGAGTACCTGTGCGTTTTCTGCATTCATGACTATTATCATTTTTGTTTTGAAAAACTTTCTTAAAAGTCCCTATTTTCTTTCCACTTTAAAATATTACCAAAAAAATTAAATAATTCTTAGCTAAAAGTCCATTTTATTAAGACTTAAATGAATCCTTGCCTAACTCTTTTTTTTTACAAGCAGTTCTTAATCCTCTTTAATATTCATCTAATTTTATTTGTAAAAAGTCCATATTTGCCTTCCTAT
Organism: Anthonomus grandis grandis; assembly: GCF_022605725.1. NCBI lineage: Eukaryota > Metazoa > Arthropoda > Insecta > Coleoptera > Curculionidae > Anthonomus > Anthonomus grandis. The sequence goes on along the minus strand of NC_065547.1, from coordinate 33,949,356 downwards.
TTAACAGAGTACCTTAGATTAGAGTTTTCTCTGTTATAAATTGCATTTATCTCTTTTCAACTAGATTTCTTTACTAATTTAAGATATTGTTGCAAAGAAGATTTAAAAAGACTATTTTTTTCGTCTTTAATCTAGCCCCATAAAATTAAATATAAAAACATTTTTTTGTAAAAAGTCAATTTTTTTTCCTTTCTTAGCACATTTACATACAGGCTAATTAAATAAGAAGTAATTTTGTGATAAGATTTTCATGAATTGGTCAAGCAAAACTTTGTGAAAACTTAATTTTTTTCATTCCTCTATATATTGGCAAAAAAATGAAAAATGTTTTCTGCATTCATGGCTATTATCATTTTTGTTTTGAAAAACTTTGTTAAAAGTCCATATTTTCTTTCCACCTTAAAACATTACCACAAAAATTAAATAATTTTTAGCTAGAAGTCTATTTTATTACAATTTGAATGAATCCTTGCCTAAAGTGCCCAACTCTATTTTTTTACAAGCACTTCTTTAAACTAGCAGTATAAAATTTAAAAAAAAAAAGATCTTTTTTTGTATAAAGTCCATATTTTTTTTCCTTCTTTAGCATATTTGCATACATGCTAATTAAAAAAGAAATATGTTTTGTGATAATATTTGCAATCCTAATTGGTTAAGCAAAACTTTGTTAAAAATCAATTTTTTCTATCCTCTTTAAAATATTGCCAAAAAAATAAAAAGATAATAAATAAATATGTCTTTATTTGGTATCAAATGCACATTACATTACATTTGCCCAAAAAGGTGAAGATTAGCTAAAGCTACTTTTTTCTCTTAACCCTAATAACAATAATTACAAATGTTTGGACAAACAAGCAGTAATAGTAATATAAAAATTAACCAAAGAACAAATTGAGAGAAAAAAAAACTAATTGTGCAATTGTTCCTCCAAGAACACATTTTTATAATCATTTTTAAAGCGAGATATTGGAATTGAAAAATTAGGTCTAAATCGATTATAAATTGTTACGGCAATGTAAGTATAACTACGTGAGAAAAGAGCTATGCTATGGTGTGGCAATGTCAAAATCATAGTTTTTTTGTAATTATTTGTAATTTTTACGTATAATTTCTGTTAACATTTATTTTGTTTCTCCTTTGAAATATTCTAAAAAAATTGAACGTTATTTTGTATTCTCTTTATCATAGTACCTGTGTGTTGTCTGCACTCATAGCTATTATCATTTTTTTAACTTTCTTAAAAGTCCATATTTTCTTTCCACTTTAAAATATTACCAAAATAATTAAATAACCATAGCTGGAAGTCCATTTTATTACAAGTGGAATGAATCCTTGCCTATCTCTATTTTTTTACAAGCACTTCTTTAAACTAGCATCAGCATAAAATTTTTTTTTTTGTTAAAAGTCCATATTTTCCTTCATATTTAACAGAGTACCCTAGATTAGAGTTTTCTGTGTTATAAATTGCATTTATCTCTTTTCAACTAGATTTCTTTACTAACTGAAGATATTATTGCAAAAAATATTTAAAAAGTGCATTTTTTTCCTAAATATCTGGCGCCATAAAATTAAATAATGAAAGATTTTTTATATTTTCTTGTAAAAATTCCATTTTTTTTCTTCTTTACCATATTTTCACGCAAAAAATTAGTTTGATTTGTATTAAAATATGCATAGAGGAAAGTTGCCTATTATCGGATACTTTTTTCTTTTAATTAACAAAAAATACCTACATAATCACTCATTAATTTACATAAGTAAAAAAATTTACAATCATGTTCCTCTATATAATAATAATAATAATAATAATAATAATAATAATAATAATAATCCTTTATTTAGCACCTGGCTAGTACATAATACTATAACAAACATTTAATATACATGTGTGCAATATAATAAATTCCTTACAATTAAATTATAATTGATTCTTTAAGAAATTAAACACCTTTCTATTAAACATTTTCAGTGATGTTGCTTCTTTAATCTCTACTGGTAGGTTATTAAACATTCGAATTCCCTCAAAAAACAGTGATTTTTGTAAAGCAGTGGTTTTAACATGTTGAATATTATAGTTCTGCTTTGACCGAATGTTGTATTGATAGAAATTTTCTCTTTTTTCCAAAAACGTTGATAAATAGTTTGGTAAAAGACCATGTTCGATTTTAAAAATTATTGTTAATTTGCCTTTTTAATATTTTTTTCTACCGATAACCAATTTAATGTAGAAAGCATATATTCAATTGGTGTATATTTACTACAGTTCAAAATAACCCTCATAGCTTTATTTAGTTGTAATTAAAGCCTATTTATGTTTTCTTGTGTACAGGATATGAGTAAAGCAGAACAATAATTAAAATGAGGCAATATAATAGTGTTAAATATTAACTTTTTAGACCATAATGACAGAAAACTTGAAATACGAGATAAGAATGAAATTTTTTTACCTAATTTTCTACAAACATAATCTATGTGCAATGAAAAATTCAACTGTGGATCAATAATTATTCCTCAATAAGTATTTAATTTCCGAAACAAAATCTACTTGATCTCCGTTTATATTTACTGTACAGCCTGATTCATAAAATTTATTACAGTTTGTCTTTGACCCCAACACAATACACTTTGTTTTCCTTATATTTAATTTTAATTTATTTTTGCACAACCAATCATACAAAATATGCATCTCAGAGTTCATTATTCTGGTAATATTTTTGAAGTTCCTACCTACCACGCATACTACAGTATCATCCGCAAACAAGTTAATAAATGAATTTCGCAGAACTGTGTTTATATCATTTACGTAAATTATAAATAATAAGGGCCCAAGAACACTGCCCTGTGGCACACCCAGTTTACTTGGAATCTTATTTGAAAATCTATTACCTACTTTAGTTCTCATACACCTGTTACTTAGAAAATCCTTAATCCATTTTAAAACAATACTCTTAACTCCATATAACTTTAATTTCTTAAAGAGGATATCCCGATCTATAGTCTCAAATGCCCGTTTTAAGTCAATAAAAACACTAAGCACAACATTTTCATCGTTTATTTCTTTTCTCCACTTCGCAAAAATATACTGTCGCATGAATGGTTATTTCTAAATCCGGATTGTCCAACATAGAGTAAGTTGTTTTCCTCAAAGTAGTACCTAAGTTGCTGACACACAATTGTTTCGATGATCTTATTTACAACAGGGAGTAAATTAATGGGTCGAATTTCTTCTGGGATGGTTGGTTTTGACACTTTAGGGATGGGAATCATAACACTTGTCTTCAGATCATCTGGGACTCTACCAGTTTCTAAAGAGGTATTTATTAGATAGAGTAAAGGATATCCCAACACACAAAACAAGTCTTTAATCAACTTAACACTGAAAAACTCATCACTGGTACTTTTGTTCTTAAGTTTAAATACAATAGATCTTAGTTTCTGGAGAGTGAGGTTTTTAAAGTTTGCTATTTCTGAGTCCTTCTGTTCACTAACTTTACAGTCCCATTGCCGTTTCTCTATATTTTCTGAAATTTCCTCGACACTATCTGCATAATATTGGTTAAAATTTTCTTCTACGCTGGTATTATATGGACCAAAATCAATATCTCCAAAATCTGTCGGCTGATTTTTGCTTCCTATCAAACTTTTTAGAGTACGCCACATTTTTTCACCCCTACACATATCTATGTTTTGTTCATAAAATGGTTTCTTCTCCTGTCGTATCAGTGAAGTCACATTATTGCGTAACCTTTGGTAAGTGTACCAATCAATTTCATTTTTGGTAAGACAAAATCGTTTGTATGCGTTGTTTCGTTCTGTTTGTGCTCGTTTTACAGTATCATTCACCCATGGGTATTTTTTTAATGTCCGTTTTTGTTTGGGACTTACTCTATCCACTGCAGCTCTTACGATCTCTATTAAATCAGAATATATCATATTTACATCAGTGGAGGAGTAGTTCCAGTCAGCACCCACTAGTTCCGTCCTAATTTTCGACATTATTTCATCATTAAGATTTCTATAACATATATCTCTAGGATTGTTACTAACTTCTTCAAATGGCATATTTACCCCTATAATCTCATGGTCGCTTATGGCGGGAAAATTCCTAGGTAGTTCGGAGATATTATAGTCGTTTGTAATAATGTGGTCGATGTGGTCGATCTATGTGTTAGACATATATCGGATGTTAAGAAATTTAAAAGAGAATTAAAAACGCTTTTATTGGCTAAGGCATATTATAACCTGGATGACTTTTTTAATGATAGGTTTTAACCTTGGACATGTTGGAAAGTTTTTTTTTTCCATTTTTCTTCTCTAGTTTTGTCAACAAGTTTACCTTTATTTAGTTATCTTTAATTCAAGTATGTTCAAAAAGTTTTGTCTTCTTGTGTTAAATTTTGTTCATTGTTTTATCAATTTTTGAAATTGTATTTTTGTTTTGTTTTTTTTTTTAGCTTGTAGGATGCTTGTACACAAGATTATTCTTACGTAATATAGCACATTTTCTTTCTTTCTTTCTTTTATACCACATAAATTAATTGCATGTTAAAAACGGTTAGGATGATATATGTTCTTTCATTATGTGACACGAAATAGCTCCAACTGGCTCTAACTTTCACAAAAGTTTAAGAAAACATAACAGTGCATAAATTATTATTTTGAAATTAGGTTCCTTATATCGGATAGTAGGTGTTCCTAATATCGCATATATCCGATATTCGGAACTTAAACGTTTAAAATAAAAAGCATAGGTATTTGTTTAGATTTTTATTAATAATAAATTGAAAATACGTTCAAAAACTTTATGAAAAACCTTAAAGTTAATCTAAGCACATCTCACAAATAAACCATAGATTTTTGTCACTGCCTGCACATTCTTCATGGCACCAACGAAAGCATTGATTGCATCTGATCCACTTTTCCCCTGCTCTGTCCTGAATAAAAATTATTGCAATACAGACACTCGGCGTCTTCGGCATCTCTGTCCATCATCCTCTGACAAGTACGATGTTTTTATAAGATGTTATCGAAAGGTTGATGATGCAGTAAGGGAGTATGCTAGATTATATCCAAACAGAACTGCTCCAGCGCGAAAAACTTTTTATTTGGTTTCAAGAAACCTCACCGAATTTGGATGTATATCAAAAAAATACGGAAAATACCGTGCCAAGAATACACACAACGATGTTAATGTTTTAGCTCAAATTCATCTTTATCCGGAGTCTTCATTAAGAATTATAGTTTCTGAATGTGGAATACATCCTTCAGTGGTCGGAAATATTTTAAAGAAACAGGTATCATGACTACAAGTTCCAACCGGTTCAGAAACTGCATCCAGGTGATTCAGAACGCAGACTTGTTTTCTGCCGTTGGTATCAAGAGATGTTAAATGCAGACCCGATGTTCTCTACGACCATTTTATGGACCGTCGAAACTTCTTTCACTAATAGTGGCATCTTTAACCGAAAAAATAAGCATTTCTATGCGCAAAACAACCCACATTTAGTAGAAGAAACTAAGCCTCAAAATCGATTTAGTCTTAATATGTGGTGCGGAATCATCGGTAATAGGCTAATAGGTCACAAAATTATTGATGGAAATTTAAATGGTGAAAGGTACGTTAATCTATTGAAGTTATGGATGAAATTCCATTGGAAACATTAAGAAGTATTCGGTGGTTTATGCAGGATGGCTGTGCCGCTCACAATTCCGCTGTTGCCCGAGATTTTCTCGACAGAAATTTCCCTAATTGCTGGGTAGGAACCGGTCCTGTAAGGTGGCCTCCTCGTTCCCCATGCCTTAATCCTCTGGATTAGTTCTTATGGGGATTTTTAAAAAATAAAGTCAATAACAGTGAAATAAATAATATGGAGGTGTTAACACATCGGGTCACTGCTGCATTTAGAGATTTAAAGCCCGAATACTTAACCCGCTCAATAGAGAACTTAGAATTAAGGACCGTAAAATGCATTGAACATAATGGGGGTCACTTTGAAATTTTTTTGTAAATAGTGTAAATGTTATTTGTAAAAAACTGCTTAATTTCTTCTTAGAATTAAAAAACTGCTTTATAAGCAAGAAAAACAGCAACTTTTCTTGCCTAATGTATGTAAAGAGAATGTTGTTTCTTTAGTTAAATCGTATTGTTTTGTTATTTTTTTGGTTAATACACGTTTGTCATTTGTTTGTAAAGTAAATAATATATTTCTTATTAAAAGTGTAAAATTATATTTTATTTACACATTTATTGTTCCCCTTCTAAATCTAAAGCAAGTACTCGTAAATTAAAAGAGCCATACCAAATTTTCGAATTTCTTTTTCTTACCCACAAAAAAAGGGCACTGTAGTTTTAAAATTTTATGTTTGATATTGAAGACAAATAGGTAAACATGCATTCAAAAGGTATTTTAATTTTGTAAATACTAATCAGGTCCGTATTAAAGAAAAAAGCTTGAAAACTGCTATTTTTATACCGAAACGTCGAGACAGACATTTAAGTTATACATTGTTGAAAAGGAAAATAAAAATTCTTTTTAAATATAAAATAAAAAATCCAGGTCCGTATTTAAAAAAAAAAGGAAGATGTATGTCTTATTTTCACCTTAAAATAAATAATATCAAAATGTCGAAAAAGTTTGCTCTTGAAAATTACTTTAATTCTTCCTCAACTTAATTTCTTAAATTTTTATTTATTTTTTTTCATTAAAAGCTCTTTGAAAGTCGATATTTTTTGTTCTTTTTAGCATAATACCATGAAAAAATTGCGAAATTTGTAAAAACTTTCTCTTTAGTCCATATGAAAATGCTCAAATGACCCAAACAGTTGCAAATTTATTAATAATGTTAGTATTAGGTACTTAAAATTCTATGCAGAATTCAAAAATAAGTGTTTCCATTTAAAAAATTGAAGTTGATGGTCGTTGCTTATTTCTGGTTCACCCTCTATACATGAATTCTCATCAAAAAAATCGCCATAAAAAATAAAAATTAACGTGTCCGAGCATTTTTTTTGAGCACACTCCTGAATTTTAAATGAATTTATTCCAACTTGCGCGTCCTCACTGTATGTGACACTCTATGTGACACCTCTCTAATAATAATTAAAAATTTTATTTATTATTAGTGTTTAATTAAACAAATTTCACTCTTTTCTTCTATTTATAATAAAGAATTCAACTCAGTTTCTGTTAATTATAAAAAATAAATTATATCACTTTATTTCGTTCTGTTAAAATTGAGTAATCACTGGCAACATGAAATACTAGGTATGTTTATCAACAAAATATCCCCTCTGCCCCCCTGTGTAGATATTGCGCTTAATCCAAAGCAGCCAATGTTTATTCTAGTGTATTCAATGTTCTAAGGTCCAGCCTACTTCCAAATTGTAACAATGGTGAAATACCACCTATTTTTAATTGTTTTGGAAAATAGTCTTTATTTATACATTTATTTATTAAAAACGTTAATGGATGTGAAATTTGCCAGTCCATTAATTTAAGATTTCGGTACGTTTACCATTACCTCATCAGTTTTATTTTTCCCATTATTTATGCTGGTAAAAAAGCAATTAAGTTTTTCGACGTCTTGTAAGTGCAAAGGGAGCTGAGCATTCGATTTTTAGAAAGATCAGTATTTTTTAATTCACACCAAAGTTCTTTATTATTACAATTTGCAAATGTTGAAATATGGCCAAACAAGAATTACCGTTTCGGGGTGAATGACTCTTATAACAGGGGCAACATTAATTGCCAAAAAAGCTCAAAAATCTTATTAACATCTAGAAACGCCAACTCTTTTTTCCAGAGTTTTAAGTGACATACAAAATGATGTTATTAAAGCCATATTTACATTTAGATGATTGATGAAATTAAATCAGAAATTGCCGAAGCCGAAGCAAGTTTTGTAGCGGTTACTTATATTAAATGAATACGCCGATATTTTAAATCAGTCATAAGTTATTTCCGTTGTATTTAGATATGTTTGCCTCGACGTTGTTTTTTAAGACATTGGATCTTACCGAAAAAAGTTCAAGGATTTCTAAAATAAAAGAGTGAAATAATTTCGAAAGTGTGTTGTCAAAATAAGAGGATCTTTTAAATGATGAGGTACCCAAACTCAGTAAGAGACAACGAATTATAAATATAATTTAAAAATTACATTTTCTTGACTTAAAACATGTTTGTTAGTATAGAGGGAAGTTGTTAGCATATGTCCTTAAAATCTTCAAGAATCAATATTTAAACCTAAAATCTGTACGCTTTCAGCAAAAACAAGCGGGTCATTATCAAACTGAATCTATGTATTATTTTCAATGTAAGCACGACAATTTTTATTGGCAAACAGTAATACGTTAGTTTTTTTTACTGTCCTTGTTCCGAGTTCTTAGATTATTTTAAGTCACTATTTATATACTTTCAGAAGCCTGTTCTAGAACCTGAACCGAAATAATTAGTTAACTGAGTATCATCAGCATACTGTTACACCTCAGACCTCTTTACGACTAAATGAAGATCTGCTATACCATTTTGTATATACCAAGAATAAAGAAGAAGGAACTCCAGAAATTATATGTTTCGGATCTGAGTAATTGTTATTGACACGCACTCGTTATCTAAATCCAGAATGCTGAGTGGGAATAATGTTATTTAATAAGAAGTAGGATGAAAGTTCTTTTCATATTGACAGCCCGCCTTACCCATAAAAAAATCTTACCTGTTTTATCATTAAATTTACATTTTCAACATTTTGTGTCCAAAATTTTTCCATGACCAATTAAATAACCTAATGTGTAGTTAATAGACTCTTAACATTATCGAAAGAGGCTTTTACTAGATAACATTGAAATTCCCATTAAATGTCAAATTTATCAGACTTACGTCAATTATCTCATGAATCACCCGTCAAACACCGAAATATTTTAAGAACCGATGCTTGACTGTCCGGACATAGGACTGCGGGTCATAAAAAACCAATTTCCATACAAGATACCCAAACAAATTAACAAATTAAGATAAACGCTCTTCAAATGGCGCGATAATTATGTTGTTTCGAGCCACTAATTATTAAAAGAAAATCGACGGGACTTAAAAGCTTTCGCATTCCACAACTGACACTTTCGCTGAGGAGGCAAAATGTCCGAAACGTGTACGAGTTCACGTGTCAATGGGGAATAAAAATGGGGTTTCAAGTAGGGTAGAATAAATCCCCATTATGATAATACGGCCTCTATGGTTAGTACATGATGGCGTGAAAGCAAACTTTCACAGCGTTAGGTGGACGTGACAACGAAATATTATTTTATAAATTTTTGCCCCGAGGGGGGAGGCGAATTATTATTGTACCCGTAACTACGCTACGAATGGCTTTATCGTCGCATATTTTCAATGTTTCAAGGATCATTTTAATACCGCTAAGGCACGATCGCTCTTAACGGTTTTCAGATTTTACAGGGTGTTCCTATAACGTTTTCTGTTTTTTTTTTTTTTTTTTATATTTTGCTTCCTAGGGGTCATAGAAAATTTTCGTAGGCAGTCGATTTATAGGTGGACATATGTTTTATAAAAAGGTTATTCACATTTTTTTGTTAAACTTATATTTTTTGAGATATTGAGGTTTAAAAATTTCTGGATCAAATATTTCCTCTCCTATGGGCCAAATGAAAATGTACGACTGTGACTTTTTGGATAAAAGACAGGTTTTTATATAAAAAGTTATTTTATTTTTTAACATAGTTTCCTTTGAGTTCTATAGACTTAGTCCAACGTTTCTCCAATTTTTTTATCCCTTCGGAAAAATATGATTTGTCGAGGTCATCAAAATAGGAATTTGTTTGAGAGATGATTTCGTCGTTGGAGTCAAATCTCTTTTCCGCCGAGCCATTTCTTTAAGTTTGGAAATAGGAAATAGTCACTGGGGGCTAAATCTGGAGAATAGGGCGGATGAGGAAGTAATTCGTAACCTAATTCATGGATTTTTGCCATGGAAACTGCACATGTGGACCCTTGCATTGTCCTGGTGGAAAATAACTTTTTTTTTGGCCAAATGTGGTCCCATGGAATCATGTGAGATGCCTATGGCTTCCACAATCTCTCTCACTTTCAATCTCCGATCGGCTAAAACCATATCGTGAATTTTTTCGATTGTTTTGGATGTAGAGACCTCGACTGGGCGTCCAGAACGTTCGGCATCTTCCGTGCTTGTACGGCCACATCGAAATCCAGTAAACCACTTCTTTACCATGGAAATGGATGGTGCAGAGTCCCTATAATATTTATCAAGCTTAGCCTTGGTTTGAGTGATGGTTTTTTTCCGTAAAAAATAATGCTTAATGAGCACATGAAATTCACTTTTTTCCATTTTCTTCTCAAAACGAGTGGTAGTCTGCTATCAACAGCTGTCAAACACAAACTAAATGACGCAGCTTCTTCAAATTTTGACAGGCGTCAACTGACAGTTCTCTGTTGTCAGGAGCAGAGTTGCCATTTCCATTAAAGGGCGGGAAATTCAAAAAGTCACGGAGTTATTGACCCGCCCTCGTATGAGTGAGTTTGTAGAACATACTGACATGATATAGAAAAAGTTCGTGATACATTTTTGTGAAATTAACAGTTTCTGAGATGTTAAAACGACATATGCTGCGTTCTGGTTTTGGTTCCTGGATATCGACCAGACACTACCTTTTTTGCGCACATTAATTTTGCAGCAGTTTTACTACTCAGTTTCTGCTACTTATAATAATTTATTTTCTTCTTTTAAAATTGAGTAATCACTGGCTACATGGAATATTAAGCATGTTTATCAAAAAAATATCCCCTCTGCCCTCTGTGTAGATGTTGCGCTCAATTCCAAGCAGTCAATGTTTATTCTAGTGTATTCAATGTTCTAAGACCCAACTTTTTGTTTTTGGACTTTTCACAAAGAACACTAACTTTTGACAAAGTATCAAAGTTTTTGCCTATTTTTAATAAGAAAAGTGTAATAACCAAGTTGTACATTGCAAGTCTCTCCATCAAAAACATTCTTTTCAATTTTCTCGTAACTGCAATGATGTTGATTAATTTAAAAGTAAATTTAGGTGCATACATTTCTCACCCAAAAACCCCATCGCATCGTATTTTAAACATAAAACCTTTTAAGAGAATCTATTTTAAACTTAAAACGAATTTAGTCCAGTGCAGCCCCATTTTTCCCCTATAGACCAAGTAATTTAAAGAGTCATTAAAATTTCAAAAATTTTCCACATAAACCATTAAACCCGCCAAATACCACAAAGAGACTGCATAGAGGCGTGATATCCGAAAACGGATCGGCCTAAAGGCACGCAACCAATTTACACATTCGTATAATTCAACCGGAGCAGCAGTTCCGTAATCTTAACGTTAACATGAAGGAAATGCACATTGTTATTATTATTTCACGTTTCCTTCACAGACGGTCGGCCCATTGTTGTTTATTTATTTGTTTTAAACAATATAAATCGCCAGAGGGGGGCGGGGCGAGTTGCATGACACGCCCTCCTTTTTTTTTCTCGTCTTACTGCAGCAATGTGTTGGCAGGAAATGATGATAATGCGATCATAAGGTGCATACCTCAGTTTAAATAAAGTTTTATAAAAGAAACTCACTGAAGCATATCAAATTCCAGTTTCATAATTTAAATCTCTATTAAGTTGATGATGGTTTTCGAAAAATGAAACGTCGGATTTTACAGATGAAACTCCAATTTAAATAATCATTATGCATTTACATGCATAATTGAAATCAAAGTTTTGTGTCAGTTTCCCTACAAATGCTGCATTAATAACAAACAATAACATGATTTATGATTAGTCAGGGCCAATTTCAAATAATTTATTGAGTATCTAAAACAGTGTAACGATTAAATAATTAATCGTGTTTGGGCGAGGCTCATTAATGGATTTGTAATGCATTATTTTAAAAATTAATGAAAAAATTGCTATTGGTTGAAGTATTATTTAGCAAAGAACACTGGAAGGTACAGAAGTAATGAACCTATAAAATTGACGAAAACAAAGAAAACGCAAGTCACGGCCTTTGTTTTCTTTGTTTTCGTTAATTTTGTATGTTGGTCTCTTTGAGAAGAATGGATGGGATTTTTGTAAATGAATCTATAATATTACCAAATTCGATTATCGTATCTTAAGCCATTCTTGGGTTTTTCAACATGACAATATGTTCAGGATGGGCGCATTAATTTAGTTTTGCAAAAATTGATCATAAATTAGCATATAGTTGAAATAATTTAATTAAAGAAATAACGAATCTATAATTTTACCAAATTTAGGTCCCATATCTTAAGCCGATCCTGATTAATTCAACATGAAAATATGTGTCAAATGGGCACAATAGTTTAATTTTAGAGAAATTGATCATAAGTCAGCTTATGATGAAGTAATTCACTGAAACAAAAAGTGGTAATTAAAAAAACACCTTTTTTATTTTATTTTATTTGATTTTATAATATTGCTCAATTTTAGTCCTATATCTTACCAAATTTTAGTCTGCTATTTTAAGCCAATTCCGAGGAATTCATTATCAAAATATGGGTGAAATGGGCGCAAAAGTTTAATTTAAGGTAAATTGATCATAAGTCGATAAGTAATATCGAATTATTTAACCTATAAATTAAATAATTCGATAAAAAATAATTAAAGAAATAACGAATGTACAATTTTACTTTCACATCTAACTTATGATGATCTTTTGTTGATTGAATTTTAGCCTTATACCTTAAGCCAATCTTAAGCAATTCAACATGGGTAAAATGGGCTCAAAAATTTACTTTTAGAGAAATTGATCATAAATCAGTCTATTGTTGAAATAATTTAATAAAACTAAAAGTAATAATTAAAGAAACAACGAATGTATAGTTTTACCAATTTTATTCCAATATCATAAATTAATCTCTAAGTAAATCAATATTGAAATATGGCTAAAATGGGCGCAATAGCTTAATTTTAGAAAGATTGATTATAGGTTAGCTTTTGGTTGAAATAGTTCGATGAAACAAAAAGTTGTAATTAAAGAAACGAAGAATCTAAAATTTGACTCAATTTTAGTCCCATACCTTAAGCCAATCCTAAGTAAATTAACTTCGAAACATGAGTAAAATGGGCGCAATAATTTAATTTTGCATTTTTATTTAGATACATTTGATCATAGTTCAATTTAGAGTTGAAATAATTTGATAAAACAAAAAGTAATAATTAAAAAAATAACGGATCTATAATTTTACCAATTTAAGTTCTACATCTTAAGTCAATACCCGAGTAAGTCAAGATCAAAGTATATCTAAAATGAACGCAATAGCTTAATTTTTAGAAAATTTATCATAAGTCAGCTTATGGTTGAAATAATTCGATGAAACTAAAAGTAGTAATTAAAGAAATAACGAATTTATTATTAGGAGGTGCCCAGTTGATAAATCCAGCACGCGCAGATACAAGCCTTTTTTTAGATGAAACTGGATTTTCAACAGCAGTGGTTTTTCTTTTATGAGGCCGATTTAAATAGTTATTTCGTTCTTGCAGTTTGCAAACCAAAGAGTGGCTCCCATCTCCCAAAACTACTCCATCTTCATCCACATCTCGAAAAATATTGGGATATTGATCTATGATTTTTTTAGCTACTATTTTAAGGCTTTTGTCGGAATACTATGCTTAATGCATCTCATTTCATTTATAGTGGTGTGAATTAAAGATGCTACTGTATTCCTTGTTTTGATACCATTCCGAAGTTCATCAAGTTGCTTCTCTGATAGTTTGCTCCAAGGAATTTGGACAGATGACCAATGATGTTCAGTGTTACAATTTACTATTTTTGTGATTATTATTGATTCACCTATTGGGTCAATATGCTCTACATCTTGGGCATCATGAGATGATTGTTGCGAATTATTTGTTATTGTGGTGGCCGTTGCCGAGTTAAAACTGGCCTCTTGGGGTATCCATATTTCATCCTTAGATAACAGGATAAGGATTTCAGAAGAAACATGAGGCAGAATTTCCTCGTCAACCGGATATATATACAAATATGTCTTAAAAGACAATAAATTGTTAATCATGAAAATTTCTTTTATATTTGTAGTGAAATAGTTGCAAGATTTTAAATGACAACATATAACTTCTTGCATTTTATTAACTATTTGATTTTGATTTAAAGGATGTTGTCTGTAAATATGCTGCTTAAAGCCAATATATGTTTTAAATATCATATTGCATCCATGATGCACACAATAAAATACAACACCAGTCCAGTTACGGTGTACGTACTGGTGCAGTTCGTACTTTCTGTGTGTGCAACACTTAAATGCACAAATTTTGCATTGCATCATTATAAGAAAGAATATTTTTCTCACCTTAAACTGTAGGTTTACCTGTCACACCCGTTACTACGCTTCAATGTATATTATGGCACAACACGACACACTAAACTAAAGAAAAATGGGAAAATAAATAATGCCAGTTGATGGACGAAAGACTAAACGAGAAATAAAGTAAAACAATATGGCGAAGTTGGCAAGTTTATCATGGGGGCGCTAGTAGTTTTGTTGTTAGTGATTTCACACCATCTGTACTGTAATTTTACATATGAAATTATGTAAAATGTAGTTACATAATATACCATGTAAAAATATAAGTACATAATATATGTTGTAATTTTTATTGCAGTATTTGTTGTGTAAATTATTTTTTCACATTGTTTATCTAGGAAAACTTCACTTTACATTGTAGATTTTATGTGTAAATTAAAAAATACAGAATATCACCTTATTTTCCTTATAATTCTATTGGCGTTGAAATTTTACCCAATGCAATATGTAAAAATATTATTACATTAAATGTAACGTAAAATGTACAGAATTTATCAGTTATTATTACCGTCATTTCTACCAGTGAACCCTCTAAAAGGCAAAAAATAACATAAAAAATTTAATTACGTTGCAACGCCGCACGGAAATTTTAAAAACGTTATACCAAAGTAAAATACTCTTTTTGCCTCACATTTTAGTACCATAATATACAGGGCGTACCAAAGAAAAGAAATCATATTTTATAGTAACTTTTTGGTGACACACCCAGTATACATAAAAATATTTTTAGTTCGTAAGTTTTTGTCAACCCTTCAACTTTGCTGTAGAACTTTTTGCTCTACCTCGTATAGTTAAAACGCTCTCTTAGCCGTACACCTTGTTGGCACACCCTGTATCTAAAATGAACGCAATAGCTTAATTTTTAGAAAATTTATCATAACTCAGCTGATGGTTGAAATAATTCGATGAAACTAAAAGTAGTAATTAAAGAAATAACGAATCAAAAATTTGACTTAATTTTAATCATATATCTTAAGCCAATTCTGAGTAACTTAACATCAAAATATGGGCCAAATAGGTGCAATAGTTTATTTTTAGAGAAATTGGTCATAAGTCTGTTTATTGTTGAAATAATTCGATGGGACAAAAAACAGTAATTCAAGAAATAATTAATCTATGATATTACCAAATTATAGTCCTCTATCTCTAGCCAATCCTGAGTAATTCAACATCAAAATTTGTATTAAATGGGCGCAATAGTTTAATTGTAGGGAAATTGATCATAAGTATATTTATTGTTAAAGTAATTGAATCAAAGCAAAAATGATCATTAAAGAAATAATGAATCTATCATATTACCAAATGTTAGTTCTTAAAAAAATCCTAAGTAAATTAACATCGAAATATGGGTCAAATGGGCGCATTAATTTAATTTAAGGTACATTTGATTACAACTCAATTTAGAGTTGATATAATTTGATAAAACAAAAAGTAATATTAAAAAAATAACGGATCTATAATTTTACCAATTTCAGTTCCACATCTTGAGTCAATACCCGAGTAAGTCAAGATCAGAATTTTCTAAAGTCTAAAGTTTGACTTAATTTTAATCCTATATCTTAAGCCAATTCTGAGTAACTTAACATCAAAATATGGGCCAAATGGGCGCAATTTTTAGAGAAATTGATTGATTCATAAGTCTGTTTATTGTTGAAATAATTTCATGGAACAAAAAACAATAATTAATCTATGATATTGTCAACCTTTAATCTGCCATCTTAAAGCCAATCCTGAGTAATTCAACATCAAAATATAGGTAAAATGGACGCATTAGTTTAATCTAAGTTAAATTGATCATACATCAGTTTATAGTTGAAATAATTTAATAAAACTAAAAATTATAATTAAAGAAATAACAAATGTATAATTTTACCAATTTTTGCCCAATGTCATAAATCAAGTAATTCAATATTCAAATATGACTAAAATGGGCGCAATCGCTTAATTTTAGAAAGATTGAACATAAGTCAGCTTATGGTTGAAGTAATTCAATTAAACAAAATACACAATTAAAGAAACGAGTCTATAATATGACTTAATTTTAGTCCTATATCTTGAAGCAATCCTAAGTAATTAAGCATCGAAATATGGGTAAAATGGGCGCAGTAGCTTAATTTTAGGAAAATTTACCATAAGTCAGCTTATGGTTGAAATAATTCGATAAAACTAAAAGTAGTAATTAAGGAAATAACGAATTTATAATTTAACTCGTTTTTAGTCCGATTTCTTAAGCCAATCCTGAGTAATTCAACCACAAAATATGGGAAAAATGGGCGCAATAGAAAAAATTGGCCATAAGTATTTTTATTGTTGAAATAATTCTATGGAACAAGAAGTAATGTTTAAAGAATTAATGAACCTATAATTCAACATCAAACTATGAGTCAAGTGAGCGCAACAGCTTAATTTCCGAAAAACTTATCATAAGCCTGTTTATTGTTGAAATAACTCGATAGAACAAAAATAATAATTAAAGAAATAATTAATCTGTGATATCGCCAAATTTTAGTACGGTATCTTAAGCTAATCCTGACTAATTCAACATCAAAATATGAGTAAAATGGGCGCCAGAGCTTAATTTTAGGAAAAATTGATCATAAGTCTGTTTATCGTTAAAATAATTTTATATAACAAAACTGATTATTAAAGGAACATCGAATTTATAATTTTACCGAAGTTTTTTCCCATATCTTAAGCCAATCTTGGGTAGGTCAACACTTCTAGAAATATTAATTATAAGGCAGTTTATAGTTGAAACAATACAAAAAAACATTTACAGAAAAATGAGCCTAGAAAAGTGTGAGCGCCATTATAGCCGAAATTTATTGAAACTGACCCACATTAATTATAAATATGAATCTAGTCAATATATTTTAAGGAAAAAAAACAATGACTAGGGCAAAAATAAAGCATTGTGGTAAATATCTTAATATACTAAAAGATTTTTTTCTACGTTCTTACGAGCCCCAGGTACGTCCCAATACAAAAGAAGCGAGAGAAGAAAAAAAAAATAAAAGAGAATCAATGCCATCATCTGTACGGTATAAAATATTAGAGAGTGCCGTCATGAAACTCGTTTGAAACATACCTTCTTCTTCTTCTTCTTCTTCTCCTTCTTCTCCACCTCCTTCTTCATCGACGAACAAAAGAAGAAAGAACAACGTGGCCTGGGATCTCTTGACCATCGGCATTTTACGGCTTCGATGTTGTATACCAGAGAAGCAGATGTAAAAGAATATTTTAAGAAATAATCATTTAGAGTTTTGTGAACTTTTCATAACCGAATGCTACACGACTCTCGCTATTTATTTGCATAAAAGTGACGGCGCTTTATCGAGTGTATGTACATTTCATGTCTGGGTTAAGAAAGAAAAATGACAATCGTGTTCTCACAGGTTGCCTGTTTGGTTAATCAATTCGAAAGACTAATTCCTTATATTTATCCGGGATGTTCCGGTCCGATTGAGTTCACTGACTGACTGGCTGGCACAAAGCCTATTTGATTTGGCTGACGAACCTATTATTGTTCGTCACAGATCAATGGGGTCGCTCTAAATGCTGATTTGAGGACCGTAATGTTAGTTTGAGTTAATTGGTTCTTTTTAGTAATTTATCCTTTTCA
This sequence comes from Anthonomus grandis grandis, assembly GCF_022605725.1. Lineage (NCBI taxonomy): Eukaryota > Metazoa > Arthropoda > Insecta > Coleoptera > Curculionidae > Anthonomus > Anthonomus grandis. The sequence continues at coordinate 33,931,343 of NC_065547.1, read as the reverse complement.
CTTTGACCAAATTTCTGCTAATTAAATGGATTTAAAAGTGGCAGTATTGTAGCCTCCTTATTGCTCGAAATAGTTCTTTTTGTTTCAGTAAAATATTCCTAGCGGAAGCTGACTTATTTAACGGATTTACTTAATTTTAAATGAATGCGCCCAGTTTTCTCACATTTTTATTTTTTAAATTACTCCGCTTATGATTTTGGGTTTTAATTCCGTAGAGTTCTAGCCCCATCGCTTGTCTATAGAAATTTTTTATTTAATTAAAATTTTTATCGTCGATTTTTTAATGAAACAAAAATCATTGTTTAATTAAAGAATTAATTATGCTTAATGGTGTGAGGTTTAAATAGAAAATGTTAAAACAATTAATTAAGTAATTTGAGTAATTTAAATTACCTACAAGCTTAGACAAAATGGGCGCATTGTTTTAAAATTGGGAAAATCGTTCAAATCTGCTTCTGGTAAAAATATTTTATTAAAATTACAAACAAGATTTAAAGAAATAACTAGACCATAATTTCAGTCTTTCATAATAATTTTCCAATTCCCAGTTATTATTCCAACAGCACCAAATAATCTTCCATAGATTGAAAAATTAATTTGGACTCAAATTATGGTCTAATTATTTCTCTAGATATTACTTTTTGTTTTAATGAAATATCTAAGCCAGACGCAGACTTAAGAACAATTTTCTCAATTTTAAAACAATGCGCCCATTTTGTCTAAACTTGTATCTTGCATTACTGAGGATTGGATTAAGATTTTGTATTCAAACTTCTTGAAATTATAATCTATTTTATTCTTTAGACATTGATTTTTATTTTATTCAAATATTTTAAATAGAAGCTGACTTTTGAGGCATTTACTTAATTTTAAATGAATGCGCTCAGATTGCTTATTTCTTCTTTTAAATTTCTGTAGATTGGTTTATAATTTTGGGTCTAAATTGCGTAGTGTTTCAGCCCCATGAATTCTCTAAAATAATGTTTTATTTCATTAATATGTTTATCGTTTATTAATTATTTCTTTAAATATTGCTTTTTATTTTATTTAAATATTTTAACCAGACTTAAACGGTTTTCCAAATTTTGAACAATGCGCCCCTTTTGTCCAAACTGGTATTTTAAATAACTCGGGATTGGCTTCAGATTTTATATGTAAACTGCTTACAATTAATAGTATCATTCATTCCTTAAATAATCATGTTTGTCTCACTAAGAAAGTAAGAGTTACAAGGGTTCATTATTTCTAAAAATCATACGTGAATTACTTGTGACTGGATTTAGATTTTGAATTAAAATTTCATAGTATCCTCTTCAGTCCCAAGGAATTTTTACTTTTTTTTTGTGAAACTTTTAATAAAATAGGTTTATAAAAATTTAAAAAAAGCAAAAAAAAATTTTAAATTTTTACAAAAAAAAATTACTACTGAAAAAAATATGACATGTCCAGTATTTTGGACGATTGAAATTAAGTCTTTAATTATGAAACTCAAAAAAACATTGCCTCTCCGGAGAAATGCATAAATAAAGCTTACATTTCACACAAAAAAATCTTGTTTTCTTTGTACAGCCTTGATTACGGCAGCGCATATAGGAATTTTTGTTATTAACACTGCATATTGGTAGATGTTCATTACCAGTGGTCCTGACATCTCTTGGTGGCATTCTTGCATTTTTTAGCAGGTTGACTTGTTTCTTCATCTAATGAAGAAGTTGAATCTTGAAAACCTTTTGCTTGTGCCTCAAGGGCAAGAGATTTCCCGATATACAGTTTAAATTCAAGTAAATCCATGATAGAGTTTTTTCTATCTCCACGAGCGAAGTAGTCTTGGCCGTATTCAACCCACGAATTTGTAATTGCCAAGTCCACAAAATGCCAGAAAACTCTTACCGGCCATTTTTTTGTTCGCATACAAATGCGATAGGAAGATATTAGTCTATCACACATGTCCACTCCTCCCATAGAATGGTTGTTACTAGTGACAGAGTTTGGACATGAAACAAGAAGGTACTTATTATTTTTCTTGTCCCATCGGCGTACTTCTGTTACTGGCGCAGAGCCTGAAGATGTTGATGCCATTGTTACTGATCTATTGTCCATCCATTTCAGAATGGTCATTTTTTTGTCTTCTCGCATAAACTCATCAAAGGAACCACGACCATTCGAGAGGAGCTCTTTATCATTTTTTATTTTGCTCCTAAGATCTCGCGGAATTCTGTTGTTCATAATTGTCCCTGTTCCCAAAATTCCTTTTGTTAGTAAATGATCCAGTAGCTTGACTGAAGTAAAGTAACGATGAAAATAAATTATGTGCCCTGGCGACAAATCTTCAGAAAGCTTCTTTACAACCGATCCACCCATTCCCAAATTTTGATCGGGAGAACCATCTGGCCAAGTTTTTGCACCTTGATAAATCATAAAATCTAAAACCAGTCCGCAAGGTGTAGCTAAAACAAAATTTTTGAGTCCTACTGGATTTGACTTGTTTTTAACGTACTGTCGGAGAGCAGTAGTGCCTGTGAAGGTGATCATCTGCTTGTCGATGCTCAATTCTTTACTTGTTCTTACTCAATTCTTACCTTGGTAAAGTAATACACTTTTTACGAATCGCATCGATGATAGGTTGAACTTTCCATAGCCGATTTGACTGCTTTACCTCATTTGAAACACTAAGATTGTTAACAACATGTAGAAAATTTCTTAATTTAAAAATACGGTCTCTAGGTAGCTGAGTAATGCAAGATATTTCAATTCCCTTTATAAAATACAACCGCAGCCGTGGAAGTCCAAAAATGCCTATTAAAATATGTATTCCAGTCAATATTCGATATTCTTTGGCTGTTGACCTTGGATGGCACGAATATTACTTTGTTCTGATAAATTTTCCCAAAAATAATCTGGAAAATATTCATAAAAATAGTTCAGGGGTGTCCAATACTCATGATCATCTTGTAACTGCCATTCCGGATCAAGGTAGACATCTTCTCGACTTTCAAAAACATTTCTTTTCCATTTTACTTCTGCGGTTTTATTTTTTGTTTGCTCCTGGAGAACCTGCTCTCTTATTCTGGATAAGGGAACATTATCGTCATCAGACTCCTCTTCAATGGTATCAGAAACTGAATCTGCGTCTACCGGCGCCGGCTCGTCGTCTTCATTATCATTTGCCTTAATTGATTCACTGTTTTCGGCGGTGATTTCCTCATCATCATCGCTCAAGTAGAAGTCACTGTCATTTAGAATCTCTTCAAGATCTTTATCCGTCAGTGGTTGCATACCACCTTAAAAAAAAAGACGAAATAATAACAACAATAAAATTTAAAATTTTTGGGTAAAAAGTAAAAACTTGAACCAAATATAGTCCCGACGTCCAAAATACTGCACAAAATCAAAAGCCGAACACTCTGTAGAGCGACGTTACATTTTCTGTACGTATATTTGTTGATTTACTAAATAGCAGTCAATTTATTTGATTTTAATCAGTATTTTATCAAAACAATCGAAAATAATGCAAATATTACCTAGTTTCTGATACAACGCCATGATTTACAACACAACACCTGTTTCGTCAAAACAAGACTGAAAAAGTTGCAACGTTGCCAAATATTTTTAACCAAATATTTTTTGGCGTATGTATGCACGTCCAGTCCGCTGCACGGCGGGCTCCAAATCACGTTAAGTCGTCCTGAGCCCGTACTAATATATTTTGAATAATGTACAGCGGGCTGGACATGTGGACTGAAGAGGGTATTAAAATCTTGTTTTTTATCTTAACACTATTTTTCATTATTTTCAAATATTTCAACTAGAAGCTGATTTATGAGCAATTTTCCCAATTTTAAAACAATGCGCCCATTTTCTCTAAACTCTTATCCTGAGTAGATTTGCTTAAAATTTTATATTCAACTTTCACATAGCATTATAGCTCCATTCGTTCTTTAAAATTGATTTTTGTGTAAGCAGAGTGCTACTCTTTCTTCTTAAATTGCTTTTTATTTTTTTGAAAATATTTAAACTTCAAGCTGACTTATAAATGATTGTCTTCATTTTATATAATGCGCCCAATTTGCCGAAATTTTCATGATAGATTACTTGTGATGGGCAAAGGATATTTGATTCATAATTTACAGTATTAAAACGATATTTGTTCCCTAGACGTTAATTATTTTAAAATATTGCGCCCATTTTGCCCTCATTTTATTAGCTAATTACTGGAGATTGGCTTCCGATTTTATAGTCAAACTTCCCATAATTATATTGTTCTTCATTCTCTAAACATTAGTTTTTATTTTTTTTTTAAGTAAATATTTTCAACTTAGACTGACTTATAAACTAAAAATCAATAGTAATTTAATATTATAAATTTTTTATTATTTGTTCATATTATATATAATAATAATAATAATAATAATAGTAATACGTTTATTTGCCAGAATTTTACAATTCATCACAAATAAGTATATACTTACAAATAAAAAAAAAATCGCAGAACTTCCCCTTTTTGGAAACTTATTAGTGATGTTTTTTTATATTATATTGTGCTACGCTAAAGCTAACTAATTATAAACGACATTTGGACATTAAGCATGATATATTTATGATCAGGTATGAATATTCCAATAAAAAACTTCTAAATTACAAACACAAAACTAGTGATCGACCGATATGACTTTTTTAGCCGATACCGATAATCGGCCGATACCGATAAAGTCTCGGCCGATAACGATATATATCGGCATATCGGCCTTTTTTTAATTGATAACATTATTAATGTCTAAAATCTGAATATTCTGTAATATAATTTATAGTTCTTTAACGTTCAATTTAAAATAATAAAAATAAAAACAAAAAATGCACTTTGGCAACACAGCAACAGGCGGTAATTTATGCGGCTCAGCTCAAAGTCATTGGTAAATTCCCTTAATTTTTCGGTGAATCCCGTGTCCCGTGCGTTTAGTGCCGACGCCGTGCATTCACTATTTACATTCTTAAAGCAGATCGTTTATTTCTTGGCGTAATTTAGTTATTCTTTAACAAAGACATATTATTAATTGGCGTTTGGTGAAGTGCAAAGTAGCGAAATGGATGGAAAAAGTATTTATTGGCAATATTCATCAAGAATAAATTATCCCCAGCAGATAAGAAATCCACCGCAAAATGTAGATTGTGTGACATAACCATTTCATTGGGGGGAGTGGGAAAATCGGCGAATACCTCAATCATGAAATAGCATTTAGAATATTATAAATTGAAAGGGACTGATTCAAGCTCAGGTTAGTACTAAATTTTTATTTTCCAGTTCAAGTTATAAAAATATTTACAAACACCTGCTTATTCAGAATTATATTAGAATTGAAATAAGGGGCAAACCACCCAGGAAATTTTTGCTAAAAATCTAAGGATTTATTAGGAATTTAGGGAATTTTAAGGAATTTGCATAAAAAAATTACCCCAGGGGCAAACCATCTAAAGATTTTTTGCTAAAAATGTGAAGAATTTAGTATATTGTTGGGAATTCGGGGAAATTAAAGAAATTTGTGTAGGAGGGGGAAAATTTTTATTTTTCATCACTTTAAATCGTTTTATTAACACCTACGATCTGATTTCATTTAAAAACAAATAATATTCCTGTTTATTTCAACGTTTTGATTTTTTGATCACCCTGAGTCTATTGTTTTTTTTAGAAACGGCTGGACCTTCTAGAAGTACTTCTACTTCTAACTCTAAGCTATTGCAAGTCTCACTGGCTGACTCTTTCAAGCAAATGCAAAAGTGGAACATCAATTCATCCAAAGCGAAGGAGTTTCACTACCTTATAGGTGAAATGATATGTTTAGATAATCAGCCATTCAGCATTGTATCAGATGGTGGCTTTACTCGGTTACTGAAGACAGCAATTCCAAATTATCAGATTCCTTACTCAAGATGTAAAGCACAAGTGACTCAAAAAATTTCAAATATGTTGGGAAAAGCATCTTTTACTACAGATATTTGGACGTGCAAATATACAAACAGTTCTTTTTTGTCTCTTACAATCCATTTTCTTGAAAAAACATGTTAAACAAAGTATAAACAAGTATAAACCAGAGATTCCATTTTTCACTTGCCTGCAAGAAGTTTTGGATCTCATACAGGAGACGTCATAGCTGAAGCATTTCATTCTTTATTACAAGAATGGAATATAAAAAGGGAACATATTCACTTAGTATTGGCAGATAATGCTACCAATATGAGGAATGGTTTTGTTAAGGCAAAAGTAAATTATGAAGTATGCTTCATTCATTCTTTACAACTTGTAATACAGGATGCTATAGGAAGTCAACGTGCAGTCAGTGATTTAATAGCAAAATCAAGAAAAATCGTTTCGCATTTTAATCACTCTCAAACTGCTTGCGATAAACTTCAAGAACAACTAAACCTTCCCAAACACAAACTTTTCCAGGATGTACAAACACTTTGGAATTCCTCATTTTATCTACTCTCTCGCCTACTTGAACAAAAACAAGCGCTAAATTTATATATTTTGGATCATGGGACTCTTACAGACTTGACATCTTCCGAATGGGAATTAGTTGGAAGAGTTTTAAATTTGTTAAAGCCATTTGAAGACATTACAAAAATTACAAGTTCCTCAGACTGCTGCATATCTGAAGTCATTCCATTTGTTTCGACTATCACTGCCTATCTTAACAAAGAAAACGCTAATTTTGCAGGAGTAGGTACAATAAAAGAAGAATTGAAAAGCAGCTTAAATAAACGATTTCTTGGATCCTCACTTCAAAGACAATTTTTTACAACAAAAGACCATGATTTTATATGCGAATACATAACTACAAATCTAAAATCGCTAATAAAAGAAACCAATACATCTGTAGAACATTCTAGTTTCCCTGTCATTTCAGATACAATAAATGAAACTATAGGAATTGATAGTGATGACGACAAACCACTTGCTAAGTATCCTCGAACTTCTGAACCTGAGTCTAGATCTGGCCAAAATCTGTTTTGGGAAGTGTACAAAGAATTTGTCGGAGAAGGGATGAGCTCCATAACAACAAAAACCATTCCAACAACATCTTGTGACACAAAATCGTCTTCTAGAGCATCCATTGGTGAAGTGAATGCGGAAATTGCAGAATATAAAAAACATCCTCTTGAAAGAAAAGCGAATTCTATTTCTTGGTGGCAAGAAAAACGAGAAGTTCCACCATCATTATTTAATCAAGCTCTTATATATTTATCTGCACTAGTTGGCAGTGTTGCAAGTGAGCAAATGTTTTCAGAAGCTGGAACCGTAAATTCGGAGAAAAGGAATCGGCTGAATCCAGAAACAACCGAGACACTTACATTTTTACATGATAATTTGCCTAAACTCCCTAAACTACATTATTCATATTAAATGCCTCTATTTCATATTATATCTACCATAATTTCTTAAGATTAAGTTGTTTGAATTATACTTTAAATTAAACTGCTATGGTTGTTTTTTTACGCATCGGCCGATATAGCCGATATATCGGTATCGGTATCGGTCGATCACTACACCAAACAATAACGTCTAAATTCGGGAAATTATACATACGATTTTAATTCAAATTTCACAGTATTATTGCCTAGCTCTTTTTTTCATATTGTCTTTTATTGTTATAAATATATCCGATACAAGTTAATTTATAAATGATTTTTGAGTGCTTTCAGTTTATTAATTGAATTAATCAGTTTAGCCGTAAGATTTTGAATTTAAACTTTATACTTACATAGCTCCATTCAAAACAGAAGCTGGCTTATGAATGACTATCATAACTTTAAAACAGTGCGCCCATTTTGTCTAAAGTTGCATCGTGACTTACTGGAATTACTATGAATTAAGATTTTTCATTTAAAGGTTCTAGAATTATAGTCTCAATTTTTGAAAAACTACTTTTTATTTTAATAAAATATTGCAAATAGAAACTGACTTACAGGCGTCCATTAGTTCTAAAAGTCAAGCGCAAATTACGCGTGATTAGCATAAGATTTTATATTCAAGTTTCACAGCAATATAGTCTTATTCTTTTTCTTAAATTTTTTTTAATATCTTTAAAAAATTTTAACTAGAAGTTAATTTATGAGTAAGTTACCCATCTTTAAAACAATGCGCCCATTTTGTTCAAACTTTGATCCTGAATTACACAGTATTGAGTTAAGATTTTCTATTCAAACTTCTCACAATTATAGTCTTATTTGTTCTCTAAATATTTTTTTTTATTTCATTAAAATATTTTAATCAGAAACTGACATATCCCATTACATCCTAAGGTATAGATTTTTTTCACATTTAATAATATTATAGCCAAGTTTTTTCTTTTAACGTTGTTTTTAATATATCCACAACAAGCTGATTTATGAACGATTTTTCCTTTTTTTTCCTAAATTTTGAATTTGAATTTTACACCATTATAGCTCAATTCATTCTTTAACCATTGAGTTTTGTTTTACTTAAAAATTCCAAACAAAAGTTGACTTATATTCTCTCATTATGTCTTAAAATCAATCATTAAATAGATGTGATGGGCATAAGATTTTTGATTAATATTTATAGTATTATAGCCTAGATTTTTTTCTTAAAATATAACATTTTATTAGAATATATAGAAAAAAATACATTTTATTTATTTAACATCAACTATAAGCTGACTTAACAAAGATTTTCCCAATTTTTAAATAATGTGTCCATCATGCACCCATTATTCCTAAAAATCAATCCTAAATTACCCGTGATTGGAAACAAATTTTTGACTTACAGTTTAGAGTGTTATAGTCTAGTTTTTTTATCTTAACATTCTTTTTTAATCTTTTAGAATATTTTAACTACAAGCTGACTTATGGACTATTTTTTCAATTTTAAAACCATGCGCCCATTTTATCCAAATTTGTGTCTTGAATTACTTAGGGTTGACTTAAGATTTTGTATTTAAACTTCATACCATTATAGCTTCATTAATTTTTCAAACTTTAATGCATATTTAATTAATAATAATAAAACAGAAGCTGCGTTATAAAGTCCAATTATTCCTAAAAATCAATCGTAAATTACTTGTCATTGGCATAAGATTTTTTATTTAAATTTGACAGTATTATAGTCTTGCTCTTTTTCTTCACAACATTTTTTATTTCTTTAAAATATGTTAACCAGAACCAGACCTTCCTAGTTTTAAAACGTTGCGCCCAAACAAATATAGCTCAATTCATTATTGAGCTGACTTAACAAACATTTTCCCAATTTTTAAATAATGCGTCCATCTTGTCTAAAGTTACATCCTGAATTGCTGAGGATTGGATTGGTAATGTTGGCATAAAGTTTGCACAATTATAATATCATTCGTTGTTGAAAAACTACATATTTTATTTAAATATTCCATACAAAAACTGAGTTACAGGCACCCATTATTTCTACAAATCAATCCTAAATTACCCGTGATTGAAAACAAATTTTTCATTTACAGTTTAGAGTGTTATAGTCTATTTTTTTTTATCTTAACATTGTTTTTTAATCTTTTAAAATATTTCAACTACAAGCTGACTTATGGACGATTTTTCTAATTTTAAAACCATGCGCCCATTTTATCCAAATTTGTGTCTTGAATTACTCAGGGTTGACTTAAGATTTTGTATTTAAACTTCATACCAATATAGCTTCATTCATTTTTAAAACTTTAATGCCTATTTGATTAATAATTTTAAAACAGAAGCTGCGTTATAAAGTCCAATTATTCCTAAAAATCAATCGTAAATTACTTGTCATTGGCATAAGATTTTTTATTTAAATTTGACAGTATTATAGTCTTGCTCTTTTTCTTCACAACATTTTTTATTTCTTTAAAATATGTTAACCAGAACCAGACTTTCCTAGTTTTAAAACGTTGCGCCCAAACTTTAATTGCGAATTACTCAAAATTGGCTTAAGATTTTGGATTCAAAATTTGGAGCCTTATTGTGTCATTCATTCTTTAAACATTTCTTTTTATTTCATTTAAATATTTTAAGCAAGAACTGGCATAGGCGTCTATTATTCACGGTATTTTAGGTCCACTCCTGTTCTATTTATGGTTCATTAATGTGTGTTAAGAGGTTGACGACTTATGATCGATTTTTCCAAGTTTAAAATAATGCGCCCATTTTAAATTAACGCGTACAATAAATTTAAGAGAAGAAATGTGTTTTTCATTTCATTTCTTTCCTAGCTATTCTTTTCAAGAACTATGATTTTACAAAAATTTCCTTCCAGAATAAATTATCCAAACCATAACTTCTATACCAACACTTTTCCTCATAAAACCAGTACTTTTTTAGTTATAACCCAAAAAAGAACGACGATTTTTCATTTATTTTTTCACAGCTCTATTCTTACATCGTTTCGACATAAAATATGCAAAAGTCCCGCTTTAGTGCGGCCCATTTTCTCTCCTCATTAAAACGCGCACTAAAACAGCAACAAAACACATTATTTCCGAACTCGTACAGAACTAATTTAAAAACGCCATAAAGAGTTTTGGAGTTTCAACATTATTTAAACCGTAAAAACTGGAACTTTATAACCCATTAAAATTAGCTTTATGGTGGTCAACAAAAGAGATTTTTTGAATTTTATAGTCGCTATTTGGTTTTGACCCATTGAAATATAGGGATATTTTAACAATATGCTTGAAAATGTTTTCGTTAAAATTAATGATTAACCATAAAACACCAAAGTTTGGTGCTCTAACAGTATAGTGTAATTATTTCTTATCCAATTACTTCTTGTTTCATTTAAATATTTTAATTGCAAGCTGAGTTATGAGCAGTTTTCTCAAATTTAAAAGATCGCGCCCATATTACCCAAAATCTATTCGTGAATTTTACTCGGCATTGGCTTAAGAATTGAGAATGGCATATAATCTTGTATTCAACATTTATGGTTCTATGGCCTTGTTTTCGTCTGTTTTGTTGCTTTTTGTTTCATTGAAATATTTCAACTAGAAATTGACTTATGAACGGTTTCCCTAATTTTAAAACAATGCGCCCATTCTATTCAAACATTAATTTTGAATTTATTATAACTGGATAATAATTTTGGATTGAAATTTTGCAGGGTTATAGCCTTATTTGTTCTCTAAAGATTACTTTTTATTAGTATTGTGTCTGGTCAATTGTTCGCGAGAAATTGGCCGAGATTTACTGACCGGAATGTGGACCAGCTCAAAATCGCTCTAAGATTAAATGTTCCGAGTAGAAAACAGATGTCGACCACACATCTGGATGCGTCTTATGAACAACTAATAAAATCCGAATTTGACCCTAAAATTATAGTTTCGATCATGAGCGATGGTTGGTCAAACATAGAAAAGTATTGTAACTATACATGTTTTACACAAGTAAAGCAGATCATTTTTATGAATTTTTATTGCCCAAAGCATAGAAGCACACAGGAATATTTATTGCTTCTGAGCTTAGTAGATTAGTTAGAATTCTAGATAATAAATAGACTATTTCAACCAAGAACATCGCCATTGTAACAGATAACTCGGCTAATATTATAGCTCGTTGGGCAAAATTGAAGATAAAGTGCCCAGGTATTGGGTGTATTGGATGTGGTGCTCATGGGATCAATTTACTTATCAAGGATATGTAGTTCATGAAGATGCTTTGGGATCGGGTAAATAAAAAGTAAAATTCATTAAATTAACACATCTACTTAATGCTGTCTTAAAAAATACTTGTAGAAACTAGACAGGGCATTACAGTGAGTATGAAAAATCGGAAAAATCACCAATTGCAGAACAAGAAAGACTCCTTTTCATACATCAATTATTTGGATCGTATTAAGGGTTGTTATTTCTTTATGTAAAACTACATGAGATGTAACGCACGTTACTTTTAAAATTCATAGTACATTTAAAACTCGGTTTCAAAAATTTTTAGCAAATGTATCAATCGGTTTCAAAATTATTGGAATGTGAAAAAATCGGCTTCAAATATTTAGGGTGTTTGAAAATGAGCGTTTAAATATTTGGCGCGTGTAAAAATGTTTACTATAAGAAATAATTAAGTGATTTTTAAGCGAGACTTTTGTCCTCGTATAAGATGTCTTAAGTACAATTTTAATATAAAATTGGATGACAAAAAGTATAATATATTAATACAATTATGTATTTACTTACACCTTCATTAATCAGGACAAATCTAAGAAATGTGAAGAGTGCCTGATCAATTCAGCGGTCAAAATCTAAATACTACGCTACATTTCAATTATTTGTAACTGCCTAATAATTTTGGATTCAAATTTTACAGGATTATAGTCTTATTTGTTTTCTAAAGATTGCTTTTTATTAATTAAAATATTTCATTTTATTAGCGCCCATATTTAATAATAATAATAATAATAATAATAATAATAATAATAATAATAATAATAATAAATGTCTTTTATTCAAAGTTTACAGATGTAGTTAACAATAATAACATTCTATAATTAAGTACCCGAGAAGCAGGGCGCAGTCTAGCTACTCTACTGAACCCTACTCAACGGTCATAAACTTAAGCTACAATATAAAGATTAACTCTATTAAATTCATTAAATACCCAAATAAAGAACTTTATATATATTTTAAATAAATATTAAATAGCTAAATATAAAAAATTGACAAAAATAAAATAAATAATTAAAGGCCTAAATTACGGGTTGAAGGTTAAATGTAAAAGATATTTCTTAAATTTTGATTTAAATGACTTCTGATCTAAAGTTGACAATTCAGTTGGTAGGTCATTGTAGAGTTTAATGGCATTGTACGTAAAAGAACGTTGAAACATTGCAGTCAAATGACGAGGAAGTGTCATCCTCTCCGGAAATCGGATCACTCTTGTGTGAACTTTTAAACGAGGAACAAATTTATTCCGTAAAGTGGAGGGAAGGGAGGGGTTTAATAAAACTTTAAATAAAAAATTACCTAAGTGTAACTCTCTGCGCCTGTCCATCCTCAACCAGTTAAGCTCTTTAAATGTGTGTGAAATGTGATCGTATTTTCGTAATCCAAATATTAGCCGTGAGCAAGCATTTTGAACTTTCTGAATACGATTTTTATCTGCAATGTCTAAGCAAGGACCATAAATAAAATCACAGTAGTTGAAGTTGGACAGGACCAGAGACTCACAAAACATTTTTCTCAAATGAAAACTAAGAACCTGACGACTATTATATAAAATTTTCAATGATAAAAATGACTTCTGAATTAACAATTTAACATATTCACGAAACCTCAACTCAGTATCCAGGACAATGCCTAAATTTTTTGCACGATCCATCTTGGGAAGAGGAACATAATTTAATAAGATATTTAAATTATTTTTAAGAAAATCTTTATTAGGTCCAAAAATCATAACATTTGATTTAAGAGGGTTAAGTTTTAGATTATGGCTAGAAGAAAGCTGGTTAAGTAAATTCAGGTCATGGTTTATTAAAGAAGATGCATGCAAATAATCCTGATGATTGAAGTGAAGATAAACCTGGGTATCATCGTCAAAAGCTCTCAGTTTACATATATTTCCTTAATATCTATCACTACTTGTAATAGGCATAAGATTTTTGATTCATATTTTGCAGCATTATAGTTTTGTGCTTTTTTTTACCCTTGCTTTCCCTAATATTAATACAATGCGCCCATTTTGCTAAAACTTTTTTAAAGATTTTGTTTTTAAATTTCACAGTGGTATATCCTTATTAATTATCAAAATATTACTTTTTATTTCAATTAACTAACTTATAAGCGCTCATATTTCTTTAATGTCAATCATGAGTTACTTGTAATGGATTTTTGGTTACAAATTTCACAAATATTTCAACCAGACACTGACTTACAAGCGATTTTCTTAGTTTGAAAGCATTGCTGCCATTCTTTTCAAACGTTAATCGTGAATTACTAGTAAGTGGCTGAAGATTTTGGATTAAAATTTTGCAAACTTATTGCGTTATCTGTTCTCTAAAGATTGCTTTTTATTTAATTAAAATAACTTAATTAAAATGACTTATAAGCGACCATATTTCTTTAATAACAATTATTATTAATAATATGTGATTGGCTTAATATATTTGAATAAAAATTTCACAGCATTATATCCTTGGTCTTTCTGTTACCCTTGCTTTTTGTTTCATTTAAATATTTTTACCAGAAGTTGACTTATAAACAATTTTCCCCATTTTAACACAATGCGCCCATTTTGTTAAAACTTTATTCGTGAAATATTCATAAATAATCAAAGACTTTGTTTTCAAATTTCACAGCTTTATATCCTCATTAATAATCTAAATACTACTTTTTATTTAGTTAAAATATTGCAACCAGAACTTGACTTACAAGCGATTTTCTTAATTTTAAAGCAATGTATTCATTCTTTCCAGACATTAGTCGTGAATTATTAGTAAGTGGCTAAAATTTTGAATTCAAATTTTGCGTCATCTGTTCTCTAAAGACTGCTTTTTATTTCTCGGGATTTTTGGGCACAGACTTTACAGGATTATAGCCTATTACGTTAATCGTCTTCACAGCGGTATATTCTCTTTAATTATCTAAATATTTCTTTTTATTGACTTAAAATATTTCAACATGAATCTTACTTATAAGCCCTCATGTTTCTTTAATATCAATCATGAATTACTTGTGATTAACTCGGGATTTTTGGGAACAGACTTTACAGGTTTATAGCCTATTATGGTAATCGTCCTATCGTTGTTTTTTGTTTCTTTCAAATATTTCAACCAGAAGTTGACTTATAAATGATTTTCCTAATTTTAAAACAGTGCGCCCATTCTTTCCAGACTTTAATCGTGAATTACTAGTATGTGGCTGTTCTCTAAAGATTGCTTTTTATTTAATTAAACTAACTTAATTAAAATGACTTATAGGGGGCCATATTTTTTTAATAGCAATTATGAATAACATGTGGTAAGTTTAAGATTTTTGAATAAAAATTACACAGCATTATACCCTTGTTCTTTTGTTTACCCTTGCTTTTTGTTTCATGTAAATATTTTTACCAGAAGTGGACTTAAACGATTTTCCTCATTTTAACACAATGCGCCCATTTTTCTAAAACTTTTTTTGTGAATTACTCATGAATAATTAAAGATTTTATGTGCTCATATTTCTTTAATATCAATCATAAATTACTTCTGATCAGCTTAGGATTTTTGATTATAACATTTTCAGAAGTATAGCCCTGTTCATTGTCTTATTATTGCTTTTTGTTTCATTAAAATATTTCAACCAGAAATTCACTTATAAGCGGATATAGTTTCCGTATGTCAACCGTGAATAACTTATGATTAACATACAATTTTAAATTCACCATCCACAATATAGCCAGTTTTAATTAAGCCAAAATTAAGCCAAGTTTTTTATAATTATATGTATCTATAGATCTCCAAATGGTAATTTTGAAGTTTTTTTGTCTAAACTAAATGATCTTTTGACAGTAACATACTCAGCAAAGAAACATTATATAATTTGTGGTGATTTTAATGTAAACTTTTTGGTAAATAATGAAAATTCTTTTTTGCTATCACAATTAATGCTGAGCTTTGGGCTTAAATCGCAAGTTCATGGGGTAACTAGGCCTGACTCAGGTACACAGCTCGATAATATTTTTAGTAATTTGGATCAGTCAGTATCTGAAATTTTGTAACTCATGTCTCAGATCACTGGGCAAATCATGTCATATCAATATGATAAGCCTACTACAAAGGCTTTATATATTAAAAAACGATTTTTTACACCTTCTAATATACAAAGTTTTGTAGGTTATCTCAAAGAGGAAAAATGGGACGATATCCTAACTATAAACGATCCAAACAGGAAATATGAAAGTTTTTATAATACACTCTATTACTACTTTGATAAATCATTTCCTCTTTGTACTTCCAAAAAAAAGACAGAAGACAAATCTTGGATTAATTCTAATATAAAAAACTATGGTAAGTATATTAAAGATCTATATGTATGGTCAAAAATGACAAATTGTGAAAGGCATAAACAATTATTTAAAACTGAAAAGAAAAATTATCGCAAATATCTACAAAATTATAAAACCACAATAAATGAAAATAAAATTGCTATTTCTGATAATAAAACAAAAGTTGCTTGGACCATTTTTAATCAAGAGTGCAATAAAAACAAAAAAAAACAATAAAACAATTAAAATATCTCATAATGGAAATATAACTGAAGATCCACAAACAATCGCGGATTTGTTTATAAATCAATTTGATATCCCAACTGTCTACACTTCAAGTCATAAACCTTTAAAAAACCCCATAACTCAAACCATATTTTTAGATCCTGTAGATAGCTTGGAAATTTTTCGTATCATAATCAACTTGCCAAATAAATTTTCTGTAGGTCTAGATGAAATTCCAACTATAATTTTGAAACATTCAGCCAAATTCATAGCTAAACCAATATCAAGCATAGTAAACCTTTGTTTTCAAACAGGTACATTTCCCTCTGCCCTTAAGGCTGCAAGAATTGTGCCGGTACATAAAAAGGGAGATGCCCAGGTACTAGAGAATTACAGACCTGTATCTCTTCTGTCTTCCTTGTCCAAGGTTTTTGAAAGAGCTATATATAGCCGATTAATGACCTTTTTAGATCAGTATAATATACTTTCTGATAAACAGTATGGCTTTAGACCTAATCGATCAACACAATTGGCAATATTCACAACAATAAATCATATAATAAACAATGTTGACTGTAACAGGAGGGTGGCTGGGCTTTTTTTTGATCTTTCTAAGGCGTTTGACACCATTGATCATAGGATGTTGTTGCATAGATTGGAACACTATGGTTTGAGAGGATTGTCTGGTGCTTTACTGGGGTCTTATCTGGAGGAAAGAAAACAAATTGTGTGTATCTCAAAAGACAATAGAAATTATTATTCTAAGCCAGTTATTGCTTCGCAGGGTGTACCTCAGGGCTCGATTCTCGGTCCTGTGCTGTTTCTATTGTATGTGAATTCACTTTCAGATGAGGTGGCTGCGGGACTCCTCTGCCAGTATGCTGATGATACATCGGCTGTCGTGGTGGGGCAGGATTTTGGGAGCCTGGCTAACGAGTGCTCATGTGCAGCGGGGACAATGCAGGATTGGTGTGATGGGGCAGGGTTAATTCTGAACTGCGAAAAGACTGGTCTAATGCTATTTCAGAAAAATCCCAGATTAACAGAGTCTGTTTATTTGAAAATGCGAGGCAAATCAGTGCCTGTGGAAAACACAGTTAAATTTTTAGGGGTCACCTTGGACACCGCTCTTGGCTGGGAGGAACATGTGAGGGTGCTCCAATCTAAACTAGATATCTTTTGTGCATTAGTGCGAAGACTAAAACATTCATTAACAGTAAATTCCATAAGACAATTTTATTTTGCAGGGGTGCAGTCATTGATTGCCTATAGTGTGATGTTTTGGGGATCATCCTCTGTGGCTCCTCAAATTTTTGTAGTTCAGAAAAGGATCATCAGAGCTATGCTGGGGTTGCGCCCTGGAACATCATGCAAACCACATTTTGAATCACTGAACATAATGACTGTGCCTTCAATCTACTTTATGTCCTTAGTGATGTTTGTCAAAAGGCACCCACACCTTTTTTCAGTAAACAGTGACCATTATGGCACTGATATTGCAGTAATCATAAGGGGGAGGGAAGATCTTCGGGCACCAGCCCATGGTTCAGCGTTTTTTGAAAGGGGTCCTTATTATATGGCAGTTAAAGCATATGGGTTATTACCACCAGAAGTAAAATCCATTAATAATAGTGTTAAATTTAGGAAAGCCACTAGTCAGTTTCTTTTAGATAAGTGCTTTTATGATTTTAAATTTAGATTTTGATGTGCCAGACCTGTGAACCTGTTACACATATGTACATATTCTATATATTTTGAACTTCATTTATTGATATTGTAATTTTAACTTTGTAGTTGCTGTTTTAACTTTTACTGTTTGTTAGTCTATCTCATTTTATTCTATATGTATTTGATTGTATCATGTTTCTTATTATATGCAATATTCATTGTGAATCTATTTTAGGGAATTCACCATTTCTGCTTGACGTTGCTTTGTCAAATTTATTTTGATTTTGTTGGCAATAAAGGAAATATTATTATTATTATATAGCCTTGTTCTTTTTGTTATCTCTGCTTTTTGTCTTATGGAAATATTTCTTCTAACAGATGATTTATGGGCCATTTTCCTAATTTTAATTTAAACACAAAGCGCCCATTATGTCCAAATTTTAATCGTAAATTACTCGGCTTTGGTTAATGATTCCGTATTTAAATTTCACACTGTTATACCCTCATTCATTCTAACCTGTAATATTCCTATATTCTAATTGTGAATTAATCGGCTTCGCTGTTTTTTTACACTGCTTCTTATTCAATCAAAATATTTCAACCAGAAGATATTAAGCTATAAGCAATTTCCCTCAGTTTAAAATCATGCGCCCAGTTTGCCAAAATATCAATTCTATATTGCTCGTGATTGGCTTATGATATTGCACTCAAGTTTTAAAGCACTATAGCCTGATTCTTTTTGTATCCACTATGTTCTATTTTCTTGCAATATTTAAACTAAAATTTCAGTTATGAAGTACTTTCCTAACTTTGAACAGTAAAACTATATGGAGCTAAATAAAGCCGGAGCCATATTAGCATTTTATATAAAACGTTCACTAACTGTTCCCCAGCAGCGAGCGCAACATAGTAAAGACAATTTCAACTGGAAAAGTATTTAAAAAAGAAAAAAAAGGAGGGAAAAGAAGGCAAAAAGGAGAAGTGATTCGGAGTCGTCAGTCCTGAGGAAATTGAGTTACGAAGTAGGTCAGCCGTACCGAATGTCTCGCTTTCATTACTTCATGCCATTAACGCGGAAATTTACTGTTTTGCTCCGGCTTACAGAAACTCACGGGCATAAAATTTCTTCGTCTCTCTCTCTCTCCCTAGGGGAAATAAAAAGCCGCTTCTTTACAACAAATATCGATCATGGAACTTTAAAGCCGGTGCATACACACACACACACACACACATCCACTTGAGGGACGCACAGCAAACACTCCATAATGCATAACATATACTGCACTCCATCTCCATCCTCCCTCGGCTTTTTTCTCTCCATCGGCCTACTTTGCCTCCTTAGAGTGGAGGAGGAGGAGGAGATGGAGGAGAAAGAGAGGAAAATTTCCACGGTTTGATTTTGCATCTGCAATTTAAGGGCGCACACACGTGATGAGAGGGAGAGTAATTGATTAAAAAAGAAGTGCGTAAGCCACGCCCTTTATCGACCATATAGAGAGAGGGGCAGACGTTTACCTCCATATTGGGAAAGTCTTAATGAGTCGAGTTTAAATTCAAAGTATTTTAAGTGAATGTGAGATGAGTAAGGTCCTTGGTTTAGATTAACCTTAAGAGATTTGAATTTCCTATAGAAACTTTGATAGATATTGATTTTACTCCTCACAAAACTTGTAGGAAAATGTTTTATTAGTATTTTAGTAATTGTTTCAGGATAGATTAAGTAGTTTTTGAGAAATTTAATTTTTTTATGGGGGCATCACCTGTGAGATCAACTCGATAACTTCCAAAGTGTTTCTTTAATCAGTTAAGAATTTGAATAAAGTTTGAAGAAAAATATTTTGGTACTTATTTCATGATGATGGGTGCAGTAGTTTTTGGCAAATTTAAATTTTTATTCAGGCATTACCTGTGACGTCAAACTTGTTGACTGGTGATTACTGTTTTTGAAGCTCAATAACTTCCAGAGAAGTGGTTTAACCAGTTTAAAACTTGATTAAACTTTGTAGGAAAATAAGTTCTGAATAATTTGGGATTTATTTCGTGACAAGAAGCTGTGTAGTTTTTGAGATATTTAAATTTTTATTGAGGCATTAGCTGTAAGATCAAATTTCTTTACTGGGGAAAACTGTCTATGAACCTCGATAACTTCCAAAGTATTTGTTTAATTTCATGATGATAAGTTACCCAAGCAACACATCATATATCATTATTTAAATATATATTTATTCAACGATTCTTTAGTAAATTTATCAACCGTATATGGTCCTAATAAATATACCTTTTTATTAAACTGTAGAATATGCGTATATCATACAATTATGATTATCACAATTCTGTTTACAAAACAGAGAAAATTTCGGCATTTAAAAAAATTGACACGGGATTTACATATCTAGTTTCTAATCTCGATTACTACACCTTCAATATTTGGTAAAATTCTGCTAAAAAATCACAGTTTTTCGTCCAACTTGTGCCGTTTTTGCCACACCATAGAAAAAAGGTGATTCAAGCCGATCTTTGCACAGTAATAAACGTATAATTATAAAAACCTATTAACCTTTGTGCTACCAAGCTTTTGAACGAACGAGTAGTACCAAGGGGGTACATACTGTACCCCCTTGGTTGTTCTTGTTTTTTTTTCAAGTATGGATAGGAAAATCTTACTAAGCATAAGGAAATATCAAATTTTATTCAAAATAAAGTTATTGTTATTGAACATAATAATATGAATATAACATAATTCAATTTCTATTATCATTTTGATTGCACCTGTTACTATAATTCGTTTTTTTTTGATGACCGTGATTTTTACAAAAAAAAAATTCTTGCACTTTTCACAATAAAGCCGGCACTTTTTGTCATCCTTTCTTGGACAATAATGGCAGCGTCAAATGACCCTTCTGGATTTGGCGGCATAGTCAAGATTTCTTGAGGTAGCACTTGATTCATAGCAGATATAACTCTTTTTGGCAAGCCGTTTAGATTTGTCATTCTTCTGGCTACGTGCGGTTTTATGAGGGCAAGTCCTACGTCAAGTAAAAATAATCTCCTGTTGTCCATTTGTTTTTTTTTCCAGTCTGGAAACTTTTTTTTCCATAATGAATATGAATTTACGCCAGCTATATCAATAATAATTTGGAAAAGTACAAATGGATACCTTTTTGTATTTCTTTGTACACTGTACTGATTGACCAATTTACCCATAGTATCTACGGCCCCTTTTGTATTATTATAATGGAGTATCATGTCTGGTTTGAAGTCATTCTCTATTCCACTTATGGCCTTATCATGATGTTCGGTGTTCAAGGTTAAAAACGCGTGATTATTTTTTCGAGAATTGTGCATGAATATATGTTGCGAACCAAAGATTTCAAGCCACAAGCGGGGTACAAATTGTACCCTAGCCAACAAAATTGATTATAATTTAAAAAATATTAATTGTAATTAACCGATTATGATTTTGTTAGTTGACTAAGGTATTGTTAATGGCAATGATAAAAGGACAATACATTTGAAGAATTAATCTTTCAAATATAACTAATTATTTACGTGTGGGGTACAGCATGTACCCCCTTGGTAGCACAAAGGTTAAGAAATCTATAATAATTATAAAATATTTAATTTCCATAGAAATACTTTTTATTAGATAGATACCTTTACTCTAAATATTAAAAAAACGTAAGAGTTCATAAACGGTAATATCCTTAATAATTTAAAGCAAAGTCTATTATTAATAAATATTTATCATGTAAATATTTTTTGACGACGTCACTGGTGAAGATTTTTTGTGTCGGTGGAATCAGCAATGCTGTCAAGCGGCGTTGCGATGTTATTCCATTTTTCTCTAATGTAGGGATGTTATCTACATTCGTTTAACTTTGAATATTGATTTCTTTACAGAGTATTTTATCATATTTTATTAAAGAAGAACAGCAGTATTGTTTTGTGTCTGTCAAAATAAGTGACTAATTTTTATGATATTATGAAGTGTTTTTTGCCATTTCCACATAGGCATCATTGCATCAGAGATGTTGCAAGCAAATAAACTGCCCATGGTTCCATGCCAATGCTAATTCTAGCCTTTTAAAGTTCGAAGTCGATAACTTAAAAAATATACGTTCATCATTTTAAAACCTCTAAGAACCTTGTAGGAAAATGTTCCTCATATTGTGATACATATTTCCATCAATATCCAGTTTTATCCAGACAGAAGGTCTGCAAGGAAATTTTGTTGAGAAACAGTCTATAAAATTCGTTACCCCAAAAAGTAGTTATTGGATCATTTTGAAATCTTCACAAAATTGTTAGAAAATGTTTTCTTAATTTTTGATACTTATTTCATTGAGAAATCTTAGTTTTTTTGAGGCATGAGCCCTGAAATGGAATTGGGTTACGGAAGAATATTAATTATGAACTCCGATATCTTCCAAGCCTTGGAACATTGAAAGGCTAGAATTAGCATTGTCATGGAACCATGGGCAGTTTGTTTGCTTGCAACATCTCTGATACAATGATGCCAAATGCTTATGTAGAAATGGCAAAAAAAACACAAATTATAATATCATAAAAATTTGTCACTTGTTTGACAGGCGCAAAATAATACTATTTCTCTTAAATAAAATATGAACCATTTTTTTTCATAAAATACTCTATAAAGAAGTCATTATTCAAAATTTCATTAATGAGGATAACGTCCCTATATTAGAGAAAAAAGCATCAACATCGCAACGCCGCTCGATAGCATTGTTGATTCCACCGACACAAGTAATCTTTACCAGTGACGTCGTCAAAAAATATTTACATGATAAATATTTATTAATAGATTTTGCTTTAAATTATTAACAATATTACCGTTTATGAACTCTTTATGCGTTTTTTAACGTACTTCATTAGACTAAAGGTATTTATCTAATAAAAAACATTTTTATGGAAAATAAATATTTTATCATTACTTATTATAGATTTCTTAATAAGTTTTTATTATTCTACGTTTATGAAGACGGTTGTCCCTTGATATGATAATGTTATTAAAATATCGATATTTACTTGTGAAAAGATCGGCCTAAATCGTCTTTTTCCCATGGTGAGGCATAAACGGCACGTTTTTACTATCGTAACAGTTCACAAGAACACTGAAATAACTCAACCTTTTCTTTTTTTCAACCAAAAACAACCATAAAGAAAAAACACAGAACTTCACAAATGCCAAATATAAACACGTCCGAGTATAAAGCCGTTGGTCAAGATATTTCACAAGATGACATCAGCTTTTGCCTGCGGTGTTGCCATTTAAAATTTTTTAGAAGCGGTTTTAGGAATAAGAATGTTAATAATTTTTTTTTGCTTTAAAGTTATTATTTTTGCGCTTAGAATAACATATACAGTAGAGTCTCGATAACGGGAACTAATTAGGGATGACTGTGTTCATGTTTTCGAGGAGTTCATGTTACTGGATAAAGTTAATCGCATGATAAACTAACACGTATATGTACTTTGAATATATATTTTATTGGAAAATCAAACAAAAACATGTTATACAGTTAGTAATACATAGGTGTTTATACATGGTATAAAGAAAAAAATATTTATTATATAGGTAAGCACAATGTACATTATTTATATTTAATCCGTTATTTTTTGAAAAATGTTATCTAACTTTGTTTCATGGATACGTTGTTTGTTTGAAAGAGTAGTTGCACATTCACGTAATTTGTGTAAAGATTGAATATCCTCGAAGTCGGCATTATTTTACTCCGCCCATTCTAGACCTCTGTTAAATATACGAACTGCCTCAACGTGACTGACTTTATCGATAGCCTGAGAAACCTCTGGGTCTTGATCCTGTTCGCTTTCTGAATCATTAGACACTGCAGTACAATTCTCATCATATTCAACGAAGTCATCTTTATTCCATTCTTCGATATCTCCACGTTCGAAGTCTTGCCCTGGATCAATTTCTTCTAATAAATTGAGGTTAGTCTCTACAATGCTATTCAGGCTTAGCAATTCTTGACGAAGAATTGCCAAGGGTATTGTGTCTTTACGATCATCATTGCTTTGGCTTTTAAAAATATTTTTCCAACACTTTTTAAAGGTTGCTGGTTCTAATTTATTCCATGCTCGTGATAAGTTTAAAATAGCATCCCTGTGGTTGTATTGTTTGATAATGACGTTCATGTCCTTAAATTTATTAGCTACAACCATTGCTAAAAACATGGAGCGATAATGCAGTTTAGTCAACCTAATAACGTTTTGGTCCATAGGTTGAATTAAGGGTGTCACATTGGGAGGCATATACATAACTTGAATTAGTCCATCATCAGATAAAAGTTCCTCTACTGGGGGATGACTGGGGGCATTATCCAATAAAAGAAGTGCTTTATCTGGAAGACCTTGTTTCTTAAGAAACTTTCTCACCTAAAATTAAAACAAACTTTTAATTTTGAAATGTATAGCTATGGCAGGAAATTTACCTCAGGAACAAAAATTTCTTTGAACCATTCCTTAAAAATTCCGGCTGTCATCCATGCAGATTGTAAGTTTTTGTAGTGTACAGGAATGTAAGAGTTCTTAAAACTTCGTGGTTTTCCATTTAGTTATATATACTTTCCCTATTACCAAAGGAGTCAATTTATGTAGTCCAGTCGCATTTGTACATGCTAGAAACGTTATTCTTTCTTTGGCTGTTTTTCTTCCAGGGGCAGTTTTTTCTTCACTGGATACGTAAGTCTTTCCGGGTAAAAGCTTCCAGTATAAGCCGGTTTCATCGGAGTTGTACACTTGGTTATAGTCTAAGTTTAGGCTCTTGATTTTTTATTTAAGTTTACGTAAGAATGGTAAAACCAGCTCGGGCTGAGAAGATAGTTTTTCACCAGTTATTGTTAGGAAGCGTATGCCAAATCTTTTCTTGAACTTTTGCAACCACCCCGAGCTCGCAGAAAAAGTGGAATTTTTGTCGTACAGTTTTTCGTGAAAATATTTGGCTTTCTCTTTTAAAATTAAACCACTTATTGGTGCATTCCTCTCTCGTTGTCTCAAAAACCACTTATACAAAGCTTTTTCCATTAATGGATATTCAGAAGGTCTAAGAGATTTTCGTTTACCTGGTCCAGAAAAAGTCAAGGCAACTGTTGAAGTAATTTGGTCTTTTTTCTTCTTAATTGCACACACCGTGGATTTGGCTATTAAATACTTTTTTGCTAAAAAGGTAACTCCGCAACCTCTACTAACATCGGACAAGAGTTTTTTTTCCAGAGTTAAATAATTTACTTTCTTAGTAGACATCGTGCTTGTTTCGTATTGATCGGCGAACAAACACTGAATAAGACGCAAATTTCATATCTCTTCCAAACATGTACAAACAAGATATACAATTTGGCGGCGATATGAAAAAGCACTAAGTTAGTACTAAAGTTGCCGACAAAGGGAACATATAGGAAATGCCGCTTAATGCCTACGGGTAAAACGGTAAAACGATATAAATATTTTTTTGTTCGCGTTATAGAGGCGAGATATTTTTGGCGTTCACGTTTTAGAATAGACTGAATACCAATTAGGCTGTTCACGTTATGGGACGTTCACGTTATCGAGACTCTACTGTATCTATTTCTACTTTTTATTTTTAATCCAACATCTAACATCAATAAGTTAAATTAACATTATTATGTGGTAATATAAAGCTGAAAATTTCCTCTTTTGAAAATGCGTGTAAACTAGTCAACAGAGAATTGATGAATATGTCTATAAACAAAACACTCCACTTGCCCCTGTGCACATCTTGAATTCAAACAAATTTGTTGTTTACTAATACTAGCTGTTTCCTTAATGATTTTAAAACCTGAACATACGACGTTTTTTAAAAATGTTTTTTTTATTATTTCGATACTTGCAAAGATAACTGGTAATATAGGCTTGTAAACCAATATTTTCTCAGTAACAACAGTTTACATAATTTATTGCGATAAACACAAACATTTATTGTTCCAATTGCACCAACCCATTGCCCCCAATACCAAGATAAAAAACAAGTCGTTCAAATATGTTTGCGTCCCGAGACTCGACTTCGATTTGTGCAAACGTTCCGTGACCCAATTGTCCCGTCTTAGCCACACATTAAAATTAAACAAAGTAATCTGCATGATTATATTCTTCTTGTCCATACAAGCAATTTAATCTAAGATAATCGACATCGGAGACGGGCAATTTTCAATAGGCAATTTCCGTTTGTATGGAATACAGGAAAATGGCGAATGTTGTGTTATCTTCGGCGAAGATTACTTAAAACAATACGAATGGCAAACATTTACATGCCCCGGATGTGTATCGTTTATCGGTTTACGAGGAACGTGATGGTGGCGAAACGAACCCACTTTCCAGGAATGGGCAAATACCTTTTTTTAATTGAATTTTTTTCCGTTTGTTTATTTTGAGATTTACGGACAATAAGGCTTCAAGAAATGGGTATGAGTTTATAGAGAAATTTTTCCTTAATAATTTTCAATTTATTTCGTGACTCTAGGTTAAGTGGTTTTTGTGAAATATGATTTCGCTCTAGAGACCTTAAAAAGATCTTCTAGAGTTGTACTTTCATGATTAAAAAACTTTAACGTGAGTTAAGGAGAAACGTTCTCACTGTCTAAAATGATCTAAATTGCCGGATTTCCTTGAAAATTTTACTTCAATCTTCATGAAACCTTAACAAACTTTATAGGGGAACTTTTCCCCAATACTCCGTCTTTTGTTTCGTTAATCTGCGTTTTTGAGAAAAGTCACGATAAAAAGATTGTTTTCCGGAACGTGACGAAGTAAAACCACTTCCACGAATGTAAAAATAACTTTAAATACTGAAATGCGACTTTTTAGAAACGGCAAAAGAATCGTATGTCCGACATACTCGAGCGAGGCAATTTGCTTCATGATTTAACGGAAATAATGCGAAAAATCGTCGGCATGAATCGCTCGAGTCCTTTTCGCTGAAACTTGTTACATTTAATATCGCATTTCTTAGAACGAGTGTTTTTGACCCGACAATTTAATATACAACAATTATGAATATATATTTTTACTTATCCCTGAGAAAATGTTAAATTTTTCTCAATACACACTGTTGATGAAGTGAAAATTTGAATTTACTGAAAAGTAGCTGAAAAAGAGATGAAATCTTAGTTACTGTTGGTATGTTTTATTATAGAAAGTGAAAGACTTGATTGAAGAAATTGAATTTCCTCTAAAAAAAACTCTTTACCCTTTTCAAGTGATTTCAACAAAGATATACAGTGTGAATCATTAATATTGCACAAAAATTAAGCGGGGAGATTTTAATTTCATTTCATTTAATTTTCAAGTAAACGAGAATAACCATATGACATTAGGTATAGAGAGGTTTTCTAAGGTGCTAAATTAATTTTTTTTTGATGTCCTTAATAGAGGGTACCACGTATTACATTTTGGGTTTTTAAATACAACAATGAAAACAACAATTTTATTTATTTAATTTAATTCTTATAAAATCAAAGAATTTTCAAAAGGTAAAATAGACTGACTTGACGTAAAACACAAAGTAGCAGTGCAGGTTATAAAATTTGTTAAAAGTACCCTCCAACCTCAATGTATGCAACGAACCATTGATTGTTGCCAAATGCCAATTGTTGCGCAACATGCCACTCTCTCCCATTTCTTAGCTCTTCAACATTTTCAATTCGAGTAGTATAAACTAATTGTTTTAGGTAACCCCAGAGCAAAAAATCTAAAGAGTTTAAATCGAGAGATCGCGGAGGCCCATGATTGTGGGGGACCTCTTCTACTCCTAGTTTCTGTTTTACGTGATGTTAAACACTTTTCCCTTTTGTAAAAATCTTTGATATTATAAGAATTAAATTGAATTAATAAAATGGTTGTTTTCATTGCTGCATTTGAAAACTCACTATGTAATATGTGGCGCCATCTATAAGTGATATCAAAATTATCAAAAAATTTATTTAACTTAGAAAACCTTCCTATACCTAATGTCATATCATTATTTTCGTCTACTTTTAACTTATTTAAAAAAAATTGAAATCCCTGTATCTCAGCAGGGAAGCATTTTCGGACATAAGTTTATAGGAAGTTTTTTTAATATTTTGGCCCAAGCAATATGCCCTTAAATTTTCGTGCAATGTTAATGACGCATCCTGTAGAGGAAAGAATATGGAAAAAAGTGGGTTATATCCCAAAGTGTTACATGCACAATTTGCCAAATTTCTCAATTAGTATTGGTCTTATGATATTTGTTGTACTATGCAGAGTAAGAGCCGGTAAAATTCCCTCTATAAAAATGTTATACAAATTTCAAGTGGTTTTAACAGTGTCAAAGATACAGGGTCCGGCAAAATGATCTCCCACATTTTGCGCCGCTACTGAGCCCGAATCACTAAAGAGGGAGCCAGCTTAGCGTATAGTCGGTTGGCTGCGCGCGCCTTGCCATTTCTGTTGTCGCCATGAACTGGACGGGCGAGCATCGTGCCTTCGTTATCGAAACATTTTTCAAAAGTAACGAATCTGTGATTACGACACAAAGAAATTTTCGTACTCATTTCGCGCTTGGTAGACATGATCCAGTTCCAGATCGGAAAACAATACTGTTGTGGGTTTTAAATTTTAGAGCTACAGGTTCAGCCTTAAAAAGAAAATCAACTGGTAGACCCAGAAGTGTTCGGACACCTGAAAGCATTGTAGCTGTAAGAGAAGCAGTTGAACGATCTCCTAGACGTTTAGCTGTTAAACATGCCTCTGCTTTGCGTTTGTCAGATCGTTCTGTGAGAAGAATTTTGCACACCGATCTGAAGTTCCACCCATACAAAATGATGATCGTGCAAGAACTTGGTGAACGGGACTGGGAAAATCCCCGATAATGTTCCAATGATATTCTTCAAAACGTCCCACAAAATGCGCTTTTAATAACGAGTGACGAGGCTCATTTCCATTTGTCTGGGCTGTGTGAACAAGCAGAATTTTCGCTACTGCGCACCAGAAAATCCGCGGCAACTCCAAAGGCTACTTCACAGCCAACATGTTATTGTTTGGGGTGCTGTTGGTTCTTTTGATGTTTGGAGTCCCTATTTTTTTGAAGAAGGGGGAGTAACTGTTACCGTAACTGCTGATCGATATGTCGACATGCTACGTAATTTTTTGGAACCAAAACTTAGGGAACTTGAACATATGGATGCGTGGTTTCAACAGGATGGGGCTACAGCTCATACGGCAAGAAAGACAATGGACCTGTTAAGGGAAATGTTTCCAGGACGCGTAATCTCGTTACGTGGAGACGTTGGGTGGCCTGCGCGTTCACCCGATCTTGCCCCATGCGACTTTTTCCTTTGGGGCTACCTGAAATAGAAGGTTTTTCAAGATCATCCCCAAACCATTGACGAATTGAAAGCAGTAATACGCCAAGAAATTACAGGAATATCGCCTCAAATTACTGCTCGAGTAATGGAAACTTTCAGAAATCAGCTTCGAATGTGTGTCGAAAGAAATGGTCGCCACTTGGACTCTGTAATTTTCAAAACTTAATAAAAACAAAATGGCATGCCATATATTTTTAGTTAATAAAAATAAAATATAAATAGCATTTACATTGGCGTTTTTATTAAAAATCAAAATGTGGGAGACCATTTTGCCGGACCCTGTATAAAGAAAAAAAAATTGGAAAAAGTTATTTAGGTCCTAAAATTTGAACAAGCACGTTTTGCCAAACATGTCGGTTGGTTTGGTATTAAGCTTATGATATTTCTTATAATAAGAAAGGTGAAAAACAGTAAAGTTTACTTTATAAAACTTTGATACAACTTTCAAGTTTTTTCAACAGTTGCAAAGATATAAAGGAAAGAAAATTTAAATAATTATTTATTATGTCAAAAAGCGTCAGCATGCATATTTTGACCAATATTTCAGTTGGTATGGGTCTTATGATATTGATTGTAATATGTAAAGTGAAAGACAGTCAAGATTCCTCTATAAAACTCTTACAAAACTTTTATATGGGATCAATAGTTTCAAAGATATGAAGGAAAGAAAATTCGAAAAAGTTGTATATGACTCATACAGTCAACATGCACATTTTTTCAATTATCTTAGTCGGTATTGGTCTTATAATATTTGTTGTATTAAGCAAAGTGAAAGACAGTTAGATTTTTTTTATAAAACTCTTATACAACTTCCGAGTGATTTCAGTAGTTTCAAAGATATGGAAGAAAGAAAATTGGAAACAGTTATATATGACTCAAACTGTCAACATGCACATTTTGTCAAATATCTCAATTGGTGTTTATCTTATGTTATTTGGTGTATTAAGCAAAGTGAAAGAGAGTTAGATTTCTTTTATAAAACTCTTATACAACTTTCAAGTGGTTTTAACAGTTGCAAAGATAAAGCGTCAACATGCATATTTTCACAAATATTTCAGTTGGTATGGGTCTTATGATTTTGATTGTAATATACAGTGAGACCCAAAAGTCCGGAATAAATTCATTTAAAATTCAGGGGTATGTTCAAAAAAAAAACGCTCGGACACATCGATTTTTATTTTTAACTGCGGGTTTTCTTACTATAATTTTATGTATACAGGGTGGTCCAAAAATAAGTTACGACCATCAACTTCAATTTTTGAAATGGAAATACCTATTTTTTATTCTGTATTCTTAAAGAACAGAAAATTCTAGACATATTTCATGTACAATGTCCTATACCTATCTTCATTTGTTTTTGAGTTATTGACAGTTGAAGATCGGCATATTTGCTCTTTTGACATGTTATAAAATCCAAACGGTTAGACATAGACAAATGCGGTTTTCACTTTTTATCGAAGCTTTTTTAAAACCATCTGTTGACACTAGCTAGTAAGTGTCAACAGGTACTGAGAAATTTACGGTTGAATTTCTGAACATACGATAATTTATGCAACTATGTAACACCCTTACTAAGGTAACCTTGTTTTTTGTGTTTTTTCATCCATTGTTGCAATGATGTTGTCATCATTTTTTGAAGTGACAGGTATCAAGCAGTCTTATCCTTGTTTATTGTAAAATTTAATATTGCCTGAAAAGATGAATAAGTTAAGTGAAACTGAGAGAATAGAAATACTAATTATGATAGGATGTGGTGATCGCATTAGGACCCAACACCAGGTTTGTGAAATGTTTAATACCAAGTATCCTGATAAGACAATATTTCAGTCTACCGTTAGCAAACTAGAAAGAAAATTTAGGGAATTAGGTCACGTCAGAGATCGACCCAGATCGGGTCGTCCCTCAATGTCCGAGGAAAAGAAGTTAAATGTTGTTTTATCCATTGAAGAAAATCCTCATACACTGACTAGACAGGCAGCACTAGATAACGATGTTGTAAAAACATCTTTAAGAAGGATTTTGAAAAAGGCAAAATATCATCCCTAATATATATTAAAATTAATCCACGAACTTAACGAAGATGATACAGATCGTCGATTAGAGTTTTGCGAAACTATAATGAATGTCTGCCATAACGACCGTCTTTTTACTCGTAGAATATTTTTTTCTGACGAGTCGACCTTCTGCCTCAATGGTACAGTGAACAGACAGAACTGCCGTTACTGGTCTTCCTCCAATCCAAATTGGGTGATTGAAGCTCATGTTATTGCTCAACGTTATTTGGAATTCTTAAGGAACGAACTGATTCCCGCTTTATGTTTGATGTTTCCAAATGCAAATAATCCCAATATTCCAGAAGCTTCAATTTGGTTCCAGCAAGATGGCGCGCCGTCACACTTCAGCAGAGCCGTGCGCCAATATTTAAGTGAGGTATTTCCGGGTCGATGGATTGGGCGAAGGGGTCAATTGGAGTGGCCTGCTAGGTCCCCCGACTTGACTCCTTTGGACTTTTGTGGGGTTATTTAAAGCATAGAGTGTATGTAAATAAACCCAACAATTTAGAAGAATTGAGGAATAATATAAGAAATGAGATTCAACGAATACCTCAAGAAATGATACGCAACGTTCTGAGAGAATTCGAATCAAGACACGCTTACTGTCAAAAAGTTAATGGGGCTCAATTTGAACATTTAATTCGGTCTAGATTAGAATAGTTTATTTTTGTTCAACGTTTATACAATACTTTTGATTAAATACATTACGCATTTGTCTATGTCTAACTGTTTGGATTTTATAACATGTCAAAAGTGCAAATATGCCGATCTTCAACTGTCAATAACTCAAAAACAAATGAAGATAGGTATAGGACATTGTACATGAAATATGTCTAGAATTTTCTGTTCTTTAAGAATATAGAATAAAAAATAGGTATTTCTATTTAAAAAATTGAAGTTGATGGTCGTAACTTATTTTTGGACCACCCTGTATACATACAATTATAGTAAGAAAACCCGCAGTTAAAAATAAAAATCGACGTGTCCGAGCGTTTTTTTTTTGAACATACCCCTGAATTTTAAATGAATTTATTCCGGACTTTTGGCTCTCACTGTATATAGTGAAAGACAGTCAAATTTGCTCTATAAAACTCTTACACAACTTTCAAGTGGTTTCAACATTTGCAATTATATGATGAAAAGAAACTTGGAAAAAGTTATTTATATGAAACAAGTTATCTAATGTGTCAACATTCACATTTTGCCAAATATCTTAGTTGGTAAAGAAATTATGATATTTGGTATAAAAGTGTAGTATTTATAGAGGGCCGCTTTGGGGAGTTTTCGCACGACATTGGGACTCGTCGGATAAAAGTGCCTATAACTTTGATTCTATTTGAGGTAGAGAAATGACGTTTACCTTTTTATAATCTAGAGACATACGGTTACAACTTGATAATTTACACATTTTTATTTGTTTTTTTTTGTTTGGGATCAGGACGCCTTCAAAATCAAAAATTTTTTTTGTCTCATTTTTTCAATGGGAATTCGATACAGGTTGCAACTGTTCTGTGAATATTATGAAACTTTACAGAACATCGATTAAAGTTCACGTGAGACAGGGCAGTATAATTTTGGCTTATTCTCAGCATATCGGAAGTATTTTTCTTAACGTCCAAAGTTTGAGACATGTGTGATATAATTTATACAGGGTGAGCACTGTTAATTTGAAAATATAATTTTTCACACTTTTTTTCTACTTTTAATAACTTTTTAGTGGTACCACCTAAAACAAATAGCTTATGGACGGTTTGTAGCGTGTGATGAGGATAATGTTTTCCAATATTAACCGTGCTACTAGATAAAATCGTTTTTGAGTTATGAATTCTTGAAATTTTTTTCACTTTGGAAATTAATTGTGCGTACCCTATACGTCATAGGTGAACCAAAACTAATCGAGCAAATGCGCCATTTATTTTGCTATAACATACTAAAATGTAATTTTTTCACCATTCTTACAAGTAGCCTAAAAGTTTTTTTTTCCAAAAAAAAAACCAAGCACGAAAAGTTGCTAAAAATCATCCTGCAGACTGATGAATCTGAAAGCAACCCATGGCCGCGTCTCCATGGCAACGAAAACGACGAATATCGCCGTAAAAAGACCCTTTTTATAATAGAAATTTAACTACCAAAACCGATTGGAATCGGTCCAGAATTGATGTTAATCTGTTCCTAAAGCTTTCTACTATTTTTCCATGTACAAATTATAAGGTAAGAGCCTTTTTTTATACCCTAAAATATCGTCTGAAGATGGTCGCTTTTGACGTCTATGCCCAATTTTAATGGCGTCTTTTACGGTGGTTTTGACGACACGGCGTCAACGCGGATGGATCGGCTCGGACTTGCTTCCTAATTTCATTGATAAATTGCTTAAAATAGCTCAAAACTTTTAGGAATTGGTATGGAAATATTCAAGAGATTCTGGACAATCCGAATATATGCATATCTTTTACCAAATCATTTTCTTTTAGCCGTGATAATTCGGCAAAGTTGTGACGTTTTAGAATTTACCGTGTGTTATTATAATATTCATGCGACACAGTGGTTTATACAAGGCATTTAGCTGGACAAAAATTACAATACCCTAATAATAAAAATAAAATCTAATCGGGATTTAATATGAATTTTTATTTTATGGGGGATTATTATTTTTTTATTTTACTTTTTTGTTATTTTCCCGATTTAAATGAAATTTGGTATTTGGGCTTTATTTAGGAAATAAGTATTGATTTTTAACAAATTTTTGAAATATTGAGTTCTCAGGTCATTTTTTTCTTCCTATGGGTCTGATTTGACTGAAATTTGGTACTTGGGGTTTATTTAGGATATACCGTAAAACGGGGTTACTTCGACAGGTTTTAGCTATAATTCGTGCTGTGTGAAAAAAAACCATTCATCTTAAAAACTTGGCCTATGTGCTATCGTAACAATTGAACCTTTGGCTCTTTATAGCCAAAAAAAATTTTTTCCTCCACCACCCTCATATACTTTTTTTGTGGGTTTTTTAAGTGTCGAAGTTACCCCGTGTAGTGGGCAAGAAATGTTCTTTCGGGATGCTTCCTTTTCGACGACATTCCTTTCTCCATGAATCCAGAATTTCGCGCCATTTTCGCTTCATCGGAGCAAAAAAAGTGACGTCCAAAGGTTGCATCAAATGCGTTGATTTTGCTGGTAGGGGCGTCATATAAATATTATTTTCTTCAGCTGCCTTGACAACGCGAGGGGAAAAGTGTGACGCAAGATTATCTCCAATCACAACTTTTGTTTGTTCAGGGGTGCTCTTAGCATTGATGTGAGGAATCGAAACATCAAAAAACCATTGTTCGAATGTATTTATATCGAACCATCCACTTGGCGTCACCTGATAAATTGTGCCTGCAGGACCTCCCTTACTCCAATTTTCGTACAGGTGTTATGCCTTATACAGGACCATGGGAGAAAGCAAGTCCCCATTGACTGATCCGCAAACCATGATGCTGATCGATGTTCTCGAGTGCTCTTAAACTCGTTCGACTCTGTTAGTTCCTCTGGGCACCAACACTTTCTTCGAACCAGGGTCATCAGTGATATTCGTCTCATCATAATTGTAAACATTTTTTGGTGACGCATATTCTAAGATGTCTCTTATGTTCTCAAAAAATTCTTGAAGCTGCTCCTTACTTACGGCAGCTCGGTGACGTTTGATATTGAAAGCCAGTCGAGTTGTCAGTTTGTTCCTCTGAGCGAATTTTTTATAAAATCCAGACCTGGCTTATTCCATTCCGGAACATTCTTACCTTGCTTCGTCACAAATTTTGTCACAACTTGACGAATGTCCTCGTGAGTCATGGGAAAGCCCCAGTCGTTTACGACACCAAGAGTTTTTGCCAACAGCTGTTCTTCTTCGCGAGTCAACACGCATGGACGACCCGGTGCTGCAGGATGAGTTTCCTGAAGTTTATCAATTAACGTTGTTCTCGGCACCTTGAACTTCTGGCTAGCTTGTAGTTTGGACATGCCCTTTTTCACAGCATCAATAGCCTTATCCATGTTCTCCTTTCTGTAGTTGAGGTAAGGTCTACCTCCCACCTTTTTGACGTAAGTGCGCGGCATCTTTAATAAAACTTACCGTATCTGAAACAAAGAGAAAAATTAAAAAACCTAAAAAATAAAAAAAATAAAAAGTAAAATAAATAAACAAATAAAACAACAAAGCAAATATAATAAAAAAATATATTAAATAGGACAAAAACTATAGCAGAACATTGGATAACCTGAGAAACACCAAGAAACCTGAAAAAAAAATTATTATATTATAGGTACGTGTCGAAGATACCCCCGCTATCGAAGTAACCCCGTTTAAAGGTCACGTGACCATCAAAACTTTATTCCTATTGGTCCGATTTGATTGAAATTCGGTATTTGGGGTTGATTTAGGATAAAATTCTTCAATTTTTACGAAGTTTTAAAAAAATTGTGCATCTTTACCAAAATACCCAGGTAACCCAAAAAACGTAAATTCAAAATTTAGTAAGACATATAACGCGGTGAGTAGCGTTGCCGGAGCAACTGCTTAACAATTTTCGATGAATTTTTGACTTGAACTGTATTTAAAAAAACTTTCCACTAATCAAAATCAAGGAAAATTTCTAGTGGTCCCAACTGATCAATGTTGTATTAAGAATAACAATGAATAATAAACTCAGTAAAATTTCCTTTATAAAAATTTCAAGTCGTTTCATCAGTGTCAACCATATAAAGGAAGGAATATTGGTAAAAATGCTTTTTTCTCTACTGAAATGTCAACATGCAATTTTTGCCAAATATCTTAATGGGTATTAGTGTTATGAAATTTGTTGTAATAGGTGAACTGAAAGACTAGTAAGAAGAGTAAAATATCCTTTATTAAACATTACTTCTTATTTGCCTACATAACCTAAAAATAATGTGATTTTCTTTAACAGCTCTTAGACGACCATTATACCTCTCCAAGAGCAGCCTACTTGACATTTTAACAATCGTCCCGACATTCGAACTAATCACAATTATATTTTGTAAATTCCTCAACAAAAATCTAATGGTACAATACCCAGACCCATTTAAAATATCGTTTTACAGAAAAACTGGCATCGGTTCCACCTGGCATTTTAATGAAGTAACTGAACACCCGAACGATTTCGCACAAAAGATGGTCGGAAGGGTCTTCGAGGGCCCCCGGGAGGGACACATAAGAATTATTCGCCATTGTCGACTCGAGAGAGTGCGGTAAAAAGGTATTTTCCAAACGGGCATATAATAGAGACCCTGCGCTCTATGAATTGACCATTTTTGAACGAAAAAGAAGTTAATGTACACTGGTATTATTGTCACAATATGGGCACTTGAACCTGACAATAGGTTCGAGTAAAATTGAATTTTTATTGAGATACCGTTTGTTGTTATTGACTCGTGTGTTTATCGGGGGAATTTCTAAGTTTTCTCACGGATAAATATGATTTTAAAGTTTTATAAAAAAAAATTGTGATCTTTTATAATATGTAAACTATTATAGGCGTCATTACTAACTGAGATATTTGGAAAAATGTGCAGGTTGACATTTTAGGAAATAAATAATTTTTCCGAATGTTCTTTCTTACATATCTCTGAAACTGTTAAAACTACTTTAAAGGTGTATAAAAGTGTTATTTGGCAAAATATGCCAGTTTACACGCATTACAAGTATTTCGCTAAATTTGGGACATTCAATTACACGAAAAACCCACTTGTGTATTGTTGTAAACAAATGATGTTTACAAACGGACAAAATCAAATGTTCGGTATTGTGGTCAATGCATTCCTGAGTGCAGATTACGAGACCCACCAAATTTTTTTTTATATAGAATTAAAAGCAAATTTTACTATCTATAACTCTTATTTAGATGTAAGCAACAATTTTAATTTAATATCAGTGAATAAGTAAAAAGAAACTGCGGGATTGTTGGCTTTGCGGAGCAATAGTATGCGACTGTATGCTTAAACTTAAGAACCTAAAATTTTACAGGTTCTTCATGGATACGGTCATATTACTCCAGTTTTTCATGTAAACGTATTTCTTGAAGGTTGTCGAGATAAAAGTAACAAAGTTTTGCTATTTCTGAGTTATACTATAAGTTAAGTATAAGCTATTAGCTTATATACTGATCAGGCCATTATTACTCCTGTTTACACTTCTTTCTAGAAATTAAGTTATTAAAAGAATCTCGACTGCGTTAGAAATGATCCAAAATCACACCAATTTCTATTATTTTTTTAAATGTTCTTTTAAATAATTTTTTAATAAAAATTTTTTAAAGCTTATATTTCTTGTAACTAAAATTGATAATTTTAACGGGGAAAATAAAAAATTTTTGATATAAAAATTGATATTGGTTGCTCAAAATGCTCCGAAACGTCGAATGACTTGTAAAATATATATGACATAAAACAAATAACTTTTTCCAATTTTCTTTCCTTTGTATCTTTGAAACTATTGTAACCGCTTGAAAGTTGTATAGAACAAATTTGACTGTGTTTCACTTTATTTATTATCATAAATACCATAAAACCAATAGCAACTGAGATATTTGACAAAATGTGCATGTTGACGCTTTAGGACGTAAACTACTTTTTCCAATTTTCTTTTATTATTTTTTTTTGAAACTGTTAAAATCACTTGAAAATTGTATAAGAATTTTATTAAGGAAATTTTACTTTCCCAAGCAAGACACGATAGTTAATTTGAAGTTTATTTTTGGTTGAACTTCAACTATAAATATCGGATACAATGTTCGCGTAATATACGTTGACATATCTTCATATACGTTGAGTAATCTTCTAAACAATATACTTACCATTAACAAAACGTTGAATATTTACTTATAGAAAACCAGTATAGAACCTTTATTTTAATGGTTAACCCATTCGCGGACAAAACAAAATTTTTTGGGGCCTTCCTGGGACTTTTTTTTTAGAATCGGCATGTCTTAAGGTCATAAACTATATGTCAGTTAGAATTTTTTTGTTTGTGGTGTTTTTTCGTAAAGAAACAGCCAGACTGCTATTGCAGACCTGTCCCTTTGGATAACAACTTGCGTTATATAGGGACAAGACTGCTTATGCAGACAATATATTATTTATTGAAAGGATGCATAGGTACTACAAAATAATATATCATGTATAAAAATTAAAGTTTTTATTCACAAAAGTAAGAAACTACAAAAATATTAATTCATATGCTTATAACATAGGTATTACAAAAACCGAAATTCATTTATTGGAATGAAAATTTTCAAAGCATTTGCCCAACACACAATGGGGGATGCGTTTCGCAAACTTTACATCTCTATCATGTCTGCCCGCGTTTGTCATGCTTAGAACACTCCCGGCATTGCAGGAAATTACTTTTGCGTTTAGAGTTGGGCGGGACTGGCATTTTTTCTAAGACATGTAGAACTTTTAAAAGGTACAATTGTCTCCTCAGCTGTAACGTGTGCCGCAGGGACTGAAACTTTTGCAGCTTTTGCTGCACCTTGGTTCACCAGTCTTCTTCCGTCTCTCAAATTAT
The DNA here is from genome assembly GCF_022605725.1 of Anthonomus grandis grandis. NCBI lineage: Eukaryota > Metazoa > Arthropoda > Insecta > Coleoptera > Curculionidae > Anthonomus > Anthonomus grandis. The sequence goes on along the minus strand of NC_065547.1, from coordinate 33,892,488 downwards.
TTGGAATCCCAAGTAATCCCCTAATGATACTCTCCCGAAATTGAAGTAAATTTGTTTTTGATTTTGTGATATCTCGATACAGCAAGAAACTATTTATAACTGTAACATCTAACAGATGAAATATCACCTTTTTGTACCATCTGATTGATTTTCTGGGGCAGCTATAATAGGAAGTAAACTGATCACATCTGTCTACCCCTGACATATTCATGTTATATTCGTGAATTTCTTTTGGCTTTTGTAGTTTTTTCCCATAAGAATTCGAAACCTCTCTATCATCGTTGGGTGAAATTTGGTAGCAATGCACAAAACATTGCGCTTGTCCTTCCATTTGCTGACATACACTTTACCATTTCTTTTCCAAATATGGTCGCCTCTTTTGAGTTTTTTTGTCGTAACTACTTTTGGGTTTTGTTTTCGATTTGATCTCAAAGTACCTGTCGTGTGAGTTTTTCTACGAAGGAGAATTTTGGACAACCCCACGCTATTATAATAATTGTCCATTATCAAGTGATGACCTTTATCTAAAAATGGCTGCATTAGTCTGAATACCAATGCCTGTAGCTTGGAAACGTCTCCATCGTCCTGTTTTCCTTTATATATTTTAATGTTATGATTGTACCCATTTGGAGAGCATAATTCAAAGAATTTAATTCCATATTTGGCACGTTTATTTTTTATATATTGCCTAAAGCTCAACCTGCCTCGGGGCAATAAAAGTGACTCATCCAGTGCTAATGCCTCTTCCGGGGAAAAGGCTTTTTGATAATTGCGTATCAAAATTTGTAGCAGAGAAGTAACTTTATTCAGACGATCGACATTTCCTTTTTTCTTGGTGCAGTTGAACGCCCGTAGTAATTGCTCATACCTCCTTCCAGTCATTACGTTGGAAAATATGGGAAGATAGTAAAGGGGATCCAAGGAGAATATTTTTCGCAGAGTTGGAAAACGTACTTGGCTTTGAAGAAGTGACAATCCAAAAAACTTACACATTTCTTCAAAATTGGTGTTCGGAAATGATGCCATTCGCGCATACCTTGCATGGGGTCTGTTGGTCGTTTCCCCATAGTGCATGATGTCAAAAGATCCATCACTTCATCATCCCACAAAGTTTTGAAAACTTCTAGCGGTGATGGTACATGATCAAATCTTAATTTGATCCCAGCATTTGCGTTGTCAAAGTTGAAATCCGGAATGTCTTCAACGTCGCTTTACCATTCCTTATCGCTATCTGACTGATTAGAGCTTGGCGATGGTAACGAAGGTTCTGCGTCATTCGATGCTGAACTGATATCCTCGTTCTCAGAAGCGGTACTTTCTTGAGTTTCATCAGAGCTATTATTTGATGGAACATAGTCTTCATCCCCACTTTCAGAGTTATGATAAGGATCCTCATCACTTTGTTGACTAGCCTCATTCGACGATGCTGATTTAGCAGTCTCGACTTCATCATAAAACTTCAACAGCCTAGCTTCTTCTTTTTCGTCCATTTTTTTGCAAAAAAAATAGAATTTTACTGGTACTGCCGAGACAAGTAGCTAATATAATACAGAATGTCCATTAACAGTATGTACTTGCCTAGATTTTCTGGCGAGGAGGGGCTCATGCAATGAGATGTTTTTTATCTGTTCTGGTTACCAAAATCTATACACATAAAAAAATTTTGAACCTAACCTAGCTACCACACAACGAATTTTCGGGCTACACAGCTGCAGCTACATAAGCACAAACGTGTAAAAACAAAATATTATGCTGTGCCCTAGTTATTTATTGTGTGCACTACTTTTCAATGTTAGTTTTCTATTATCACCACCAACTCCAGATTGAAACTGGCCAAAACCATATGTAAATACAATTTCCAAAAAAAAATGAGCCCCTACTACTTATTTTTCACCTCTAAAACTTACCGAACACAGGTGCACTTTATTGGGACACAAACCACGTCTGATTGTCTAACCTTATGTAGATTTTGTCTGCACTTGCAGTCTTGGCGCCAAAAGATCAGCTGACTGTCAACACATGCGCAGGTTACATATATGCATACTATACGCTTCGTGGGACGATTCTCAGTATTATTGTAGTATTTAGTGGGACACAACAGATCTTTCTAAACCTTAGTACACGCTAATAACGACTGCAATTGAAGACTTGTCCTCTGGGGACGATCAAATTGCGTCTTCATATGCAGGCGTGTCCCTGCACGTCTGTCTGCATATGTAGACGTGTCCGTGAATGGGTTAAATAATTTTTGATATAGAATTTATAATAAAGGTATCTAATCTTAAATTGTGGTATATTATACCAAGTGTGCACGAACTATACCGACAATCCTCACAGAGTGATTTTCAAAGTAAACGTAAGAAAAAAACTTTATATGAATGTATGTTCAATGTATGTTTTAAACATCTTACTTTGGGATTTACGGGATGTTAAAACTTAAAAAAAAAACATTTAAATAATTTTACTACGAATGTAAATATATTTTTTTTTAATTTGCAGATGTGTTTTATGCATCAGGAGGCATTTTTCGACTTACAAGAAAAAAATTAATTTTTACCAGTGGCGTCTATAAGGGGCTTATCGTAAATATTTCTTATTAAAAAAAAGTAAACCACTGCATTTTCTTAAAATAAATTTAATTTTTTAAATCCTTGTTTAGTTCGGAGCAAATTTGTATTTTTGATATCTTTTATATCTTATTTGGTATAATTATTATGTTTTATACACGTTAACGCATTTCCTTTTTTTAATTTCCCTGTTTATGCTATTCTGTTATTAAACAAAAAGATATATACGTGTATGAAGAGATTATCGTATTATTATGAAAATGTAAATACGTAAATTGTTCTTTTAGTTTTTGTACTATTTCATTCGTATTTTATTGTTAAAAGTTGATTAATAGGGTTTATTTAGGGTTCTACTTACGTTTAATTTAATATTTTCATCTATAGTGCCTAAGCAACATATATCGTTAAATATATATTAATTCAACGATTTTTTAGTAAATTTTTGATTTTGGTGTATTTATTAACCGTATATGGTCAAGGTATATTTATTAAACTGTCATCATATATCTTATACTATTCTGTTTACAAAAGGGATAACATTTCGATATTTGAAAAAAAATCACGGCATTTAGATATCTAGTTTTTAAACTCGCCTACTACTCGTCAAATACGATTATTTGATAAAATGACCAAATATCACATATATGTATGCCACTGTGTACGATACGATACACTTTTCATACACAAATATGTCTTATAGTGTAATAACGGAATATCATACACAGGGAAATCTAGAAAAAAGTATGAAATGCATTTACATGTATGAAACACAATAATTATACCAAATATGATATACAAATAAAGAAACTCAAGAATACAAATTTGCTCAGAACTAAACGAGTTTAAAAATTAAAATTTTATTTTAGAAAGGTGCAGTGGTGTACTTTTTGTTAATTAAAAAATATTTACGATAAGCCCCTTATGGACCCCTTTGGTAATTTTTTTTTGTTGGACGTCGAATAATGCCTCCTAATACATAAAAGATAAGTTTTAACACCGTCTAGATCCGATGTAAGACGTTTAGAGCATACATTCATATAATTTTTTTTTAATTTTTGTTGGAGAATCACCGTGTATAGTCTGTTAGTAGAGTTCCTAATTAAAGGTTTTATACTGATCTTCCATGACTACATCTTTAACGTTTTGTTGATGTTAAGTATATCTGTTTATAAGTTTATTCTATTAAACGCATTTTATAAACGTCTTTATAATAGTATTATATATACCATATATAAACTTTTATGAAATAATAATTTTATATTATTAATATAAAGTTAAGGAATTAAGTTAAGTTAAGGTTATATAATATTTGAAACTATTGGTATTTATATAGAGGTTCAACATTTTTCTGTCTAATTTTAATTTGGTAGTAATATAGCTTTTACTGTCTACTTGTATTTCGTATCTATCTCGTTTTCTATTTTAGTACTTGGTTTAATTTTGTATTTTTATTGTTTTTTGTAGCCTTCAATTTTTTTAGCAGCTGTAAGGTGGTTTGTTGTAAACAAATAAATAAACATGTAATAAACCTTCTTTTTAAATAACATAAACATAATATTATATTCCTCAACGTATATCACGCGGATATTTTATCCAATATTTATAGTTGAAGTTTAACCAAAAATTTACACCTGGTGTAAACAAAAAACAACGGTTATTTAACTATTGTGTGTTGCTTGGTTTTTAAGTAGTTCATCTTGTTTGATGGTCCCAATTTAGGTTATATTATTGTAATCCCCTATATTTAAAATTTTCTAGAATTTGTATACTTGCTTGCTTCGACTGTCAGTATTCCCTTGAAATTATTTGTTTCTTTCGGCAAAAACAATAAAGAAATTTCTGACCATTTCTAAATTGTTCCATGGATTTTCAAAAGGGTCGCGTTTCGTGACATTTTATTCAGTTACAATTGCTTTGTCACTTTTTACCTTGGAAACAATTAAACGACAGTCAACGCGAGTCGTGTTAGAGTTTTTGACGTTGCCAATAAAAGTTTGTTCCTGAATTTCGTTACAGTCTGCTACACAGTGGCACATAATAATATGTGATAATTGAGTTTAAAAACTAGATACGTAAATCCCGTGTCAATTTTTTTAAATGCCTAAACTTAATCCTTTTTGTCAACAGAATAGTATATGACATACGTATATTCTACAGTTTAGTAAATATATTTTGACCATATATATACGGTTGATAAATATACCAAAACCAAAAATTTAGTAAAACAGCTGAATACATATATATTTAACGATAATAATATATGATGTGTTGCTTGGGATATTTCACTTTTGTTTTGGCTGGTTCTGGTTCTAGTTTATTTCTGGTGTAAATGGATGGTGGATTCTTCAATAAAACTAGACCTTTTTTGAAGATGTGAACTGTTTTATTGGGTACACCGTGTATTGTATAGATGTTTCAAAATTTCTTTTTAGTGACAACTAATTTTGCGATATACTCCTACTATACTCCTTAGAACAAAGGTATCCAGAACATGGACAATATCCTCCTGCAAAGTCGTATTTTAAGGATATAAATTTAAAGCATTTTAAAATGAACGTACCTTCGTTAATTTTTAAACTACGAGTTTTATATAATATGATTTCATTATTTATACGAACGAGTCACGACTTTTTATATATTTCATGACAAATCACATAACAAACTTCAATACCTTTATTTAATATATCTTTTGTTGGTAACACTGAAAATGTCCAGAGTAACCAACATCAAAAGGACACAACCACTATAAAAATGGCGGCCACTAGGCAGCATTTTTGGTCATGGTGGCCATTTGCATTAGCGGTCCAGGAATATTTGTAACACAAAACACAAATATATAGAGAAGTGGTGGTTGTATACAAACTGATCGAAATTCTTCTGACAAATCTGCTAGCGTTCTCTCGCTTGGCAACGGAAACTATTGTAACTAACTTAACCGTTTGACGCACCTAATTAGATCAATCAAATGGGTAGAAAGGCGTGGCCAAATTAAGGCGGGAAAATTCAAATTTTATGTAATAAGAAATCTCATAATTTTATTATCTAATCGCGACATTCAAACACCTAATCAAAAGAGGTTACATCTAAATGAGTTAATGTACTGCAATAATCAGTTAACAATAGTGTACAACATATCACCTATTTCAAAATGGAAATAAAACAATGTTTTTCTTTAATACATTAATTATTTAATTTTCCTGAAAAATAATTAGTTAAAATTATATTATATTTATTTAATTATTAATACATTTGTGATAATCTTCTTTAAAAAAAAAAATTAAATTTCACTGCTGAATAATTTATCTTTGTTTATTATATACTTGTTTCTGTTTCCTAAAGAAAAATTAAACACATTTTACAAATTCTATAACAAAATATTACCTTAAAAAACAATATATCGATTTGCAATACAAAAAAAAACTCTTTGAAAATGAAAGCAAGATATATATTTGTTGGTCTCCCATAATACTAACAACATAACTTGGAACTATAATATTGAAACAAACTTAATTAAAAGACAAATGCCTAAAGAAATTAGAAAAAAACCAAGTTAGAACAAAAACGTTCACTCTGATCCATTCTGGGTGCTCAACTCTCCTAGTCTCTATACCTATGTCTCATCACAGTGAACACAGGAAGTTGCAAGATGAGCATGAAATAAAATAAAAAAATAAGCAGTGCAAACCTTATAAATAAATTCTCTAAATGATTCATGTGAAAAATAATGACGAAACAAATTAGTAAATAAATATGTATTGTAGTGTAATACCAGCAGTATCAGCGTTATTAAAATTTGTTGGAGAGAACTGATCAGAAGTAATTCTATAGCTCAAAGTCTTAATAAAATTTACATTGCATATCTCCCTCCTGATGTTTCTCTTGTAATAGGGAATGAAGGTGAATTATTACTAAGTTTATCAGAACCATTTAAAATATACATACTCTTACATGAAGGATATTTACAGGAAAATTTTAATCAATTTTTTAATTGTGGAAAAGCAAAGGGGAGACCAGACATTTTGTAATATGTATTTTAATAATCAAGTTAAAAATTAACTATTTGAAAGGTGAAACATCTTAATTGAAACCAAGTGAATTTGATTTTATTACACTATTAACATTTTTTTACCAGACACCTGGAATTGCTGCAAATCAATTAAAATATTACTGCCTATATTGAAAAAGAAATTTTTAGAAAAAAAGTTATTGATTTAAAAGAGCATCCTTTAAAACAACCCCAACCCACGCTTCCAGCATACATTAAAATAAAAACAAACTCAAATAATATAACAAATGATGTTCTATCAGTCAATGTCAACAACGTCATTTCTGTCAGGTTCTGGCAATTTTGCCAAGCAAGATGGCCGACATACGATTTCGATTTTCACGATACAAGCTTTATACATGTGATTTATAAGAGTTTTACAGAGAAAATTTAATTACCTTTCAAATTGCTGATAGCGAAATTGCTCATATAATTCACAGCAATTGAGAATTAAATCAACATATTCACTTAAATGTTTTTTAAGAAATATTTGCTTTATTTTTCATAGAATTACAAAAAAGATCAACCGGTCCCATACCAATCGGAATTCCCTTGCAATAAATGTGTTCAGCTCGTATTTTATGGTCCATATTCGTTGAAAATATCAAACCGCCCCCATAGAGCATAACGTCATTTATTTTAACTCGCGTAAACTGCTTGACACAATTTCCCAAATAAACTTTCCGTTCGGACCGTTCCGAAACTTCGTATAAACATGTTCCATACACCGAATTTCTCCGGGTCCGTCCACCCCCCCGCCCCCCGTTTGGACATTTGAATAGATTGCGAAACTTTTCGCCTCCATAAGGTAGTAATTTAAAACGTTATATGTCACCGGGAAATTGATACTTTTTTACCCCCCGTATTCCGGTGCAGTTTATTGAATTAAACAAATCGCGTACTCGCGAGAATGATGAGAAAATCACACGGACCATCGCGGACGTAATTACTACAGGCTCCTCGTACACGCAATCTTATTATTATTATTATTAGTTGGAATGTGTCAAAAGTCAAAAGAAGTAATAATAGTGCGAGCTGAAATGGAAAAGTTAACATTTCTGCACTGTACCGTTCGTTGGAATTCTCATTTTTCTTGTTACATGGTTGTTTAAAGCTCAATTGGGTATGTTCAGGTTAGTTCGATTCCAATTGAGGATATTTTGAATATTGTTCATATTACGTAATAGTTATAGTGTAACGGTTTCTTAAAGAAATTTGAATGGTTTTTCAGTTTGGTTTAAGGAAGAAATATCATAACAGAATAGTAACTGAGGTATGGAGCAAAATATCGAGGTTGACGCCTTAGAACAAAATCTATTTTTTCGAAATTTCATCCCAGGATATCTAGAAAACTGCTAATATTACAGTCTGGTAAGATTTTGTGATTCGGGATCAGTGAACTAAAAGTCCAGTTAAACTCAAAATCGACGTTTCGCAAAATATATTTGTTTCCTCAGGGTGCCAAAGATACAGAAATTTCTGAATTCTACTTTACGAGATATATAGGTATTCGTTGTGGGACACCCTGTATAGAGTCAAATAAAATAAATTATAACATAACATTCCAACGTGCATTTGAAACTATATGTATAATAAGCTGTCTTTTTGGTGTATTTTTGTAAAAACATAAATTATATTCAAAGCAAGACAAAACAAGTTGTACTTAACACCAAAATGAGAACTTTCACACTCGCACATTTCACCGACCAAGTTGGCATCCTTAGATAATTAAAACTGAGTTTTAAAATCTGCTGATGCCAACTTAATAAACAGTAAATAACGAAAACACCGATTTAAGATATAATAAATGACACTTACCAGAACATCCAGTTAATTTGGATACCTTCTTCCAAGCGTTTTCTTTCCCTAAATTATCATGATAATATGTGTTTTGTTTATCATACAATATTCTAAAACTGCGAACAGCTCTCAGATAATATCCAGTTTCAGGCTTGGATTCACTTCCTCTAAGTTTAAATTCAGGATATCTAGAAAAATGTTAATGTTACGGATTAAATATATTAGAACTTTTTAAAGGAAATTTCATTATATTTAATGTTGGTTAAGAGGAAAAAATATCATAAGATCAACAGCAACTGAGATATGAAACAAAATATCAAGGTCGCAGACCAAAATCTACTTTTTCAAAATTTCGTTGCAGTATATTTAGAAATATCGGACTGGGTTGTACCAACGAACGAGGAGAAAGACTGATCAATTATCTCCAAAAAGAAAGTATGTACTGTATGAACTCCTTCTTCAAAAAATCAGAAAAGAGACGTTGGACATGGAGAAGCCCGAACTCAAATACGAAAAACGAGATCGACTACGTACTAACCAATAAAAAGCTTACTATAAAAGACGTTTCGGCCCTAAATCGCTTTGATACTGGTAGCGATCACAGGTTGGTAAGAGCTAAAATAGAAATAAACGTGAAGAGTGAACGAAATAAGCTAATCAAAATACAACCATTTCTCACATCAAAAACAATCCAGGAAAACCGCCACAAATTCCAAGCTGAACTCAACAAGAACAGCTTGAATATAAACGACCTAGAAAACAGAATAAGTACTGACATTAGAACAACAGCCAAAAAGATATGTGCCACTACCAAGAAAAATAATTCAAAAATAAAAAAGGAAACTAGAGAACTCATGGCGAAGGGAAGAAACTTGGAGAAAGGGACTCATTAATACAACGAAATTAACAGATTGATAAAAAAGAAAACAAGGGAATATTTAAGGCAATACAACACAGAAATGATAACAACGACCATCGAAAACAACAAAAACATGAAAGTACTTAAAACACGTAACAATGACGGACGCCTCCAAATACATCAACTAAGGGACGCAAACGGAAACATCAAAGAGGACAGTAAAGATTTAATGGATATCGTGGAAAATTTCGACAGCACACTGTACACAGGAGACAACCCAGAACAAGCAATCGGAGTTGATGAAACGATTCTCAATGTAGGCTCCGAAGATCGTCCTGACATCACCAGAGAAGAAGTAGAACTAGCATTGTCTCAAATGAAAAACGGTAAAGCACTAGGGGAAGATGGAATTACAGCTGAAATGATAAAACTTGGGGGGAGAACTACTGTAGAAGCAATGACAATTTTTCTTAATAAATGTATGACAGAAGGCGTGATACCCCAAGCATGGCAAAAGGCCCAGGTGATTTTACACTACAAAAGGAGATAGGTTGAGAATCGACAACTATCGACCTATTAGCTTACTCCCCCCACCCGTACAAACTTCTGACAAAGATAGTAACAAATAGGATTACAGCTAAACTAGATGCCTATCAGCCCCCGGAACAAGCCGGCTTCCGAAAAGGTCCTAGCACAATAGAACACATACAATCCGTTCGCACTATAATAGAAAAATGCAACGAGTACAATGAACCACTACACCTCGCATTTTTTGACTATAACAAAGCTTTTGACTCCGTAGAGTTGTGGGCTATTTTTAAGGCCACGAACAATACAAGAATCGACTCTCGATACAAGCAGTTTCTCAAACACATATACGAAAATGCGACAATCACCGTTAAAATCTCGGAAGAGATAGAAACAAACAAAATTCAAATAAAAAGAGAAGTAAGACAAGGGGACACCATCTCCCCAAAGCGGTTTACACTGGTACTGGAAGACGTTTTTAAAACTCTGGACTGGAACGAGAGAGGCATCAAAATCGACGGCAAACATCTGAGCCATTTACGCTTTGCGGATGATATAGTACTCTTTAGCCAGAATATAATAGAATTACAGGAGATGTTGGCAGAACTTCAAAGAGAATCGAAAAGAATAGGTTTAACCATGAATTTAAATAAAACAAAAGTCATGTCACCTGACAATATTCAAGTATATATAGAAGACCGAATTATTGACAACGTCGAAGAATATGTATATTTGGGACATTGCATCAAATTGGGCAAAGAAAATCAAACTGCCGAAATAAACAGACGTGTTCGTTTGACATGGGCAGCCACGGATAAACTGTTATACGTCTTGAGAAATAAAACTATTCCAATTAATTTGAAAAGAAAGGTCTTCAATGCCTGCTTACTGTCCGTGATGACTTACGGAATGAAAACCATGACACTCACTGTTAAATCTGCCAACAAGCTTAGGACCACCCAAAGAGCCATAGAGCGGATGATGCTAGGAATAAGCCTGAGATACCATATCATAAATGAGAGTATTAGACAAAGAACTAAAGTTGAAGACGTCATAACACGCATAGCCCACCTGAAATGGAGCTGGGTAGGACACGTCTCCCGACAGGACGACTTGAGAGGGTCGAGACACATCGTTCAATGGAGACCTCGCATACATAAACGCAGCGTTGGCAGACCACAGTTACGCTGGCTCGATGATGTCAAAAACAAAGTGGGCAACAGATGGCACCAACTGGCACAGAACAAAGAAATATGGAAGAATATAGGGGAGACCTTTGTCCAGGAGTGGACTGTGAAGGGTTGCTGAAAGAAGAAGAAGAAGAAGAAGATATCTAGAAAATCTGCTAATGTCACGGAATAGTTCTATTAGATTTTTTTAAAGGAAATTTTATTATATTTAACTTTAGTTATGAGAACCAATACTGTAAGATCCACAGCAACTAAGATATCAAGGATAATATCCAGGTTGAAGTTTCAGATCAGGATTTACTTCCTCTTAAGTTTAAATCCAGGATATCTAGAAAACTTTTAATGTTACGAAATAATTGTGTTAGAGTTTTTTAAAGGAAATTTTATGATATTTAACTTTGGTTATGAGAAAAAATATCATATGATCAACAGCAACTTAGATATGAAGCAAAATAGCGAGATTGACGCCTCAGATTAGCATCCGCTTTTTCTTATTTTTGTCCCAGAATATCTAGAAAACTGTTAATGTTTCGGGATATTTGTACTAGAATTTTTTAAAGGAAATTTCATTATAATAAATGTTGGTTATGAGAAAGAAGAATCATAGAAAGAAGATCAATAGCAACTGAGATATAAAGCGATATATCGAGGTTGAAGATTCAGGATAGGATTCACTTCCTTTAAAGTTAGATCCGGGATATCTAGAAAACTGATCATGTTACAGAAAGAATATGTTAGTGTTTATTAAAACAAATCTACTTCTGTTTGATTTTGATACTAAAAAATGTCATAAGATTATCAGTAACTGAGATAACAGTAAAACCGTTCAGCTTAATGATTCAAATCGGAATAAGTTTCATTTGAGTATATTTTGATACTTCTCTTCAACATTTGTTTTCTAAATTGACCATTTTAGATGACTGAATCACCTTAGAAAACATTTTTCTTTTCCCACGGATAATTGAATCAAGATTAGCCGCATATTTAGTAAAATACCGCGTCGTTCGGTAGGCCGACGATCGTATAACGAACCCACACAAAAACAATTCACATCTTGATCGTAAGAACGTTCATTCGAAAGGTATCTAAGCAGGGTCACAGCTGTTAAAAGGAAAAACGTCCAAAAGAAGAATAATGAGGGAGAGCCGCGGGCGTGAGCCCTGTAGGGCCCCCTGTAGGCAATTAATAGAGATAATGTTATTTAACACCTGGCTTTACTGCATATTTTAAGTTGGTTCTCGTATAGATGGAAAAGGGCCTCGTATGTAACCTCAAATAAAGCGATTTTTCTCTTTTTTAGGGCGGCCACATGAAACATCGTCCACGTTTACAGGCTCCATTTGCTCGAAATTTATTCGCTTTACTGTGGCGGTTGGTCGATTTGTTAACGTGACGTATGTGAATTATTACCTCTTGTTGCTTAAAAATTTATTCTAGGTTTTAGAGATAAAGGAAATACGTTTTGGTTTTTGATGTATTTTTTCCTTCCAATCAGACTTTACTGTAAAAATTATTCCAAATGAGTTGAGGCAAGCCTCTTATCTTAACCTTAGTATTTATATACAAGTTGGTCGTAAAGTAAGAAATAAATTCAATATCTTCTAATTTTTTTTTTCAAATCGCTTTTCTTAAACTGCAACCCAATTTTTTTATTGCATTTCTGGATTGCACTTACAGTTCCAAACATTTTTCATGTAGCGTATGCTGTACCTAAGTCCAAGGGTTTTAGAGTTATTCTCATTCAAAATTTGAAAATCGAAAAAAGGTCACGAGAATAATAAAGGAAGAAGAAAAGAAAAAATAAAATAATTTTTAAAGCGTTTCTGTCGAAAACAAAGCTTCCTAACTTAAAAAATAATTTTATCTCAGTAAATGGACAAAATGTCCGCCGTTAGTCAATTGAAAACAGCCTAATCGATCCTGTTCCACATTTCGAACTACTTTCGGCGTCATTCGACGTCTATTTCTTGAAGGATGCGTTGTTTTAAATGACGTCTAAATACGTCTCACTTAAGGTATCCCCATAAAAAAAGTCTAGTGGTGTTAGATCGGGTGATCTTGGTGACCATTCAATAACATCGCTCCTTCCAATCCACTTCAGCCCATGATATGTCATTTAATGTTTTTTACCATGTTGAAACATTTTAGTATCTTCATACAACAACTAAAGAGAATATATTTATGATGACTATCAATTTTGTATAGATAGGAACGTTAAAAATTTTATTTGCGCTCATAGCAAAAGTGCTAAAGATGGTTACCGGCTCTAAAAATGTCTTTTAAATGCCTCATTTTATCCTAGTAATAAAGCTGTTGTAAAACAAACAATATTTATAGAGTCTATCTGGCAATTGTTTCATAATCTACGCCAATTCCATACTTATAAAAGTTGTTAGAACTTTGTAAAAGTGCTTACAAAACAACGTGAATGAATGTTGTATAAAATAGATAGATAGATAGATAGATCATTAGAAAACCTAAACTATTAGTACGGTTAACACACTAAAATAAGGCGCAAATGCATTGACTATATCTGCCGGACTGTCATCCACTCCCATACGGTCATGCATTTCACCTGGAATGCTAGATGAACCTTTTTTGCTTGCATATAATGCCAGAAACATAACTTATAGCAGTTATCTATTTGAGACTTTATAAGTGACCATAACCTTTTAAACTTTGTTAGATGGTACTCACGGATTTTTAGATTTTGGTAAAGCCTTTGACTGTATCAAAATTTTTTTGTATTTTATTGAAAAACTTTTCAATAATTTCAAAAATGTTGTATTTTTAAGAAGACTTGTCAAATCAATATTAAAAAGATCGTTACATAAGTTTTCAGTATACTTAGATTTTTTTAAAGCCTTTGATAGTATCGAGATTTTGTCAAAACTTGCTTAATAACTACAAAATCGTTATATCTTTAAGGAAACTTGTAAGGAACTTTTTTATGAACAAACTCATCGACTGTCATATGAAACTTAAATCACTAAAATTGTTTCATGGGTTTTTATAATAATATTTAGATTTTTTTAAAGCCTTTGACAGTATCAAGATTTGTTTTCATTCCATTGAAAAACTGTAAATGGCTTCAAAACGGTTGAATTTACAAGGAAACTTGTAGGGATCCTTTTCATAAAGAAACTCATCAGCTTTTATATGAAACTAATATCAATAAGTTTGTTCCATGGGTTTTCATAATATTTATATTTTTGTAAAGCCTTTGATAGTATCAAGATTTTCTTTCATCCTTTTGAAAAATTGCTCAATAATTTCAAAACAGTTAAATTTACAGAGAAACTTGTAGGAATCTTTTTCATGAAGAAACTCATCAGCTTTCATATGAAACCAAAATCAATAAATTTGTTTCATGGGTTTTTATAATATTTAGATTTTTGTAAAGCTTTTGACAGTATTATGATTTTCTTTTATCCCATTGAAAAACTGTCAATGACTTCAAAACGGTTGAATTTACAAAGAAACTTGTAGGATCCTTTTCATAAAGAAACTCATCAGCTTTCATATGAAACCAAAATCAATAAATCTGTTTCATGGGTTTTCATAATATTTAGATTTTTGTTAAGCCGTAGACAGTATCAAGATTTTTTCCATTTCATTGAAAAACTGCTCAATAACTTCAAAACGGTTAAATTTACAAAGAAACTTGTAGAAATCCTTTTCATAAAGAAACTCATCTGCTTTCATATGAAGCTAAAATCAATAAATTTCTTCCATGGGTTTTCATAATATTTACATTTTTGTAAAGCCTTTGACAGTATCAAGATTTTCTTTTATCTCATTGAAAAACTGTTAATGACTTCAAAACGGTTGAATTTACAAGGAAACTTGTAGATATCCTTTTCATGAAGAAACTCATCAGCTTTCATACGAAACTAAAATCAATAAATTTCTTTCATGTGTTTTCATAATATTTAGATTTTTGTAAAGCCTTTAATAGTATTAAGATTTTCTTTCATCCTATTGAAAAACTGCTCAATAACTTCAAAACAGTTGAATTTACAAAGAAACTTGTAGGAATCTTTTTCATGAAGAAACTCATCAGCTTTCATATGAAACCAAAATCAATAAATTTGTTTCATGGGTTTTTATAATATTTAGATTTTTGTAAAGCCTTTGACAGTATTATGATTTTCTTTTATCCCATTGAAAAACTGTCAATGACTTCAAAACAGTTGAATTTACAAAGAAACTTGTTGGAATCCTTTTCATTTCTTTGATAGTATCGAGATTTTGTCAAAACTTGCTTAATAACTACAAAATCGTTATATCTTTAAGGAAACTTGTAAGGAACTTTTTTATGAACAAACTCATCGACTGTCATATGAAACTTAAATCACTAAAATTGTTTCATGGGTTTTTATAATAATATTTAGATTTTTTTAAAGCCTTTGACAGTATCAAGATTTGTTTTCATTCCATTGAAAAACTGTAAATGGCTTCAAAACGGTTGAATTTACAAGGAAACTTGTAGGGATCCTTTTCATGAAGAAACTCATCAGCTTTCATATGAAACTAATATCAATAAGTTTGTTCCATGGGTTTTCATAATATTTATATTTTTGTAAAGCCTTTGATAGTATCAAGATTTTCTTTCATCCTTTTGAAAAACTGCTCAATAATTTCAAAACAGTTGAATTTACAAAGAAACTTGTAGGAATCTTTTTCATGAAGAAACTCATCAGCTTTCATATGAAACTAAAATCAATAAGTTTGTTCCAAGGGTTTTCATAATATTTAGATTCTTGTAAAACCTTTGACAGTATCAAGATTTTCTTTTATCCCATTGAAAAACTGTCAATGACTTCAAAATGACATGAAGAAACTCATCAGCTTTCATATGAAACTAAAATCAATAAATTTCTTCCATGGGTTTTCATAATGTTTAGATTTTTATAAAGCGTGTGATAGTATTAATATTTTCCTTCATCCTATTGAAAAACTGCTCAATAACTTCAGAACGGTTGAATTTACAAAGAAACTTATGGATATCCTTTTCATAAAGAAACTCATCGGCTTTCATATGAAACTAAAATAAAAAAAAATATTTTATGGGTTTTCATAATATTTAGATTTTTGTAAAGCCTTTGACAGGATCAAGATTTTCTTTCATCTGATTGAAAAACTGCTCAATAACTTCAAAACGGTTGAATTTACAAAGAAACTTATAAATATCCTTTTCATGAGGAAACTCATCAGCTTTTATACGAAACTAAAATCAATAAATTTCTTCCATGGGTTTTCATAGTATTTAGATTTTTGTAAAGCCTTTGACAGGATCAAGATTTTTTTTTCATCCTATTGAAAAACTGCTCAATAACTTCAAAACAATTGAATTCACAAAGAAACTTGTAGAAATTCTTTTCATGAAGAAACTTATCAGCTTTCATACGAAACTAAAATCAATAAATTTCTTTCATGGGTTTTCATAATATTTAGATTTTTGTAAAGCCTTTGATAGTATTAAGGTTTTCTTTCATCCTATTGAAAAACTGCTCAATAACTTCAAAACAGTTGAATTTACAAAGAAACTTGTAGAAATCCTTTTCATGAAGAAACTCATCAGCTTTCATATGAAACTAAAATTTGTTCCATGGATTTTCATAAGATGCAGATTTTTGTAAAGCCTTTGACAGTATTAAGATTTTCTTTCTTCCTTTTGAAAAACTGCTCAATAATTTCAAAACAGTTGAATTTACAAAGAAACTTGTAGGAATCCTTTTCATGAAGAAACTCATCAGCTTTCATATAAAACCAAAATCAATAAATTTGTTTCATGGGTTTTCATAATATTTAGATTTTTGTAAAGCCTTTGATAGTATTAAGATTTTCTTTCATCCCATTGAAAAACTGCTCAATAACTTCAAACGGTTAAATTTACAAAGAAACTTGTTGGAATTCTTTTCATGAAGAAACTCATCAGCTTTTATATGAAACTAAAATCAATAAATTTCTTCCATGGGTTTTCATAATATTTAGATTTTTGTAACGCCTTTGACAGTATCATTATGACTCAAATGCTTAATGACTCAATAAAGGTTGTATTAACAAGGAAACTTGAAGAACCATTTTTCGTGAAGGAACTCATCAGCTTTCATATGAAAATCAACAAGATCCTTTCAAGGGTTTTCAAAATAGGTAGATTTTTGTACAGACCCCAATTTCCCCCAGAATGGTTCAACACAAGTTGTTAATGAAGATTGGGCGTCACGTTTTGGTAATCTTGAGGTCCAATCTGAAGGTCATTTGAAGTTCATTCGAATAAAATATAGAGTAGAATTCAGAAAGAGGGAAAAAGTTAACGGATTTCACTATTTAATTTGACCCTGTCAAGGTCACAACAAAAAAAAAGTTTAGACGGAAATTTTTCTCATTATCCGAATCTATTGTAAAAAATAGGTGTGTCCATTTAAAAACTTACCTTCAAAATGGACTTCAAGCTCAAATTCAATGACACCAAGAGATAATTCTTATGATCGTGACCATATGATTATGGGACAAACTATTTTTTTAAAAGCCTTATATAATTTTTCTTTATATTTTTCAAATTGGAAACAAGCGGTTTTTACTACGACCATAGTACATGGAGTTACATACAAATTAAGTAGCTGATAAATCTTATTACAGAACTATTATAGTTTCACAAGCTACGTTTATGCTATCAAAATCATCCGAGAACGCCCAGTTAATATTACAGCAACGTCAGTTAAGAAATTGCTACATTTTGAAACTTTTCATTCAGAACACATCGATAGTGCAGGATAGTGATTATCGGGCAATAATAGTAAACTGTGATGCCATACCAATTCATTGGTGTTTCTATAAAAATAAGGTATTACTTACGATTGTTGATATTTAGAATGTTATTTAATTGTTCAAGATCTGTAAATCATAACTAAGACATGCTTTCAATTCAAAAATTCAAAAAAAAAACATCTAAAAACTGTTCGAAAATTTTCTTAGATATTTAAGGTGGAATATGAATAACAAATATGTGAACAATTAAGTGAAGTGAATGTTAAGATAACATTTACACCTGACAATATCATTTAAACTAGATATCACGAAAAGTCTGTGATAATCATGTCTCAAGTCACTATGGCGTAATATAGGCGGTCAATAAGTCACTTATGCCCTAGAACACTGAATCTTAAAATTAATTTTATTACAAATTTATGGTCAACTTATCGCCCCAGAAGCTGCCCTTGGCTCTTTAAAATTAGCTTAACCTAAAAAACAGTTATCAGGCCCTAAAATTATGATTTTTTTATAAACTGAATTCTTCAAAGCCCTAATGAAATCACTCTTTTATAATTCACATTTTTGCCTTATGAACTCCAACAGGAAATGTTTAATTACCAACTTTTAAGGCCAATGATTTTAAATTTATTGGCTCTAACACCTCAAGGCCCTAAATCATAATTTGTCGCAAAAATGCTTCAATCAAGACTTGTATTAAATAAGTTTAACGAACTTAATTGGTGGCTTTATTAAATTTGCATACTCAATTAATTTCCAATCGTTTTCGAATTACCGAGGGGAGGCCATAAAGCGATTACATGAAACAATCCGAAAAACACGTACGCACGTGTAATTTGTCGAATTTATTAATAATAATACAATAAATCAATGGCAAAAAAAGCGTTAATTTTAATGTTATTAATATGTAAATTTAATTACCATGTTTTTTTGATTTAATTATTTTATTAATTTTCCGGTCGTTTTAATAATTATCACCGCTAGTAGTCCTGAGAAGTAGATTTAGTATTAGGGCATTTAATTATATTAATTATATATTTTTTTAATTTAGCTAGGTTAGAATTGTTTAAAGAAAATTTTCGTGTCTCTAGTGTTGACGAAAAATCTCGATGATTTGTGGAGGAGGAGTGAAATTTGATGACGTCTTTCAAATTTCACTCCTTAATATCATCAAAACTGTTTTTACTAAATAAAAGTTATATAAGAGTTTTTCAAAAGAAACATTCTTCTCGACATTAACTCTGAGACCAAGCCAATTGTTAGGGTTGACACTCTATGTTTTTATTTCACAATATTGTCACTTTCAAAGTTTTTAAACACAACATCTCACCGCTTAGAACCAACTGTAAATTTCAAGCAACTCTTATCAAGTTTAGATGGCGCTAAGCCGAACATCTCACCGCTCAAAATCCGCTCATATAATTCCGAGCCGTACCTTAAAGTATTAGTCAATAATAGAAATGTTTTTATTGCTTGGAGACGTTGCCGAGTAATTATACAAGGGAGTAGAGCCGTAACTCTCAAAGAGTAATAATGGATGGATTTCTGCAAGCACTTCCTCATTATAAATCCCATATAAATATGTGTGTGCGAGAGAGACGGAGAAAAAGAGAGAGGTACAAGGGGTAGAGGTGTTAAATATTGAAACGTTATTTCTATGTTAATGAGTCTAAGACCATTACTCACTAAACTGTCGTCATTATAATAGGAAATATGAATCTTGTTTATACTAGGGACGGATTTATTATAAATTATTGGGGCCAAATGAGAAATTCTTTAATAAGTCTCCTTTGAAGTCGAGGAGAGAGATGGACTCTTGGAAGTCGAGAATCAGCAGGTTACCAGGGGCGTGCAATATGAGGTTATTTATGGCTGATAATAAAGAATCGGCAGGTGATTTAGGACCGCGGACCCAAGACGAATTTCGGATTTGATCAATGGCATGTGGCGTCATAAATTAAATGGTTAATTTTGTGGCTGGGAGCGCTCAAATTGCCGATAATTCATTTTGCGGTCGATCTTATGTTGTGGAGGGTTTAATTTGCTTTAAAAAGTTACTGGATAAGTTTTATGGAGGTTGTTAGGTAATGAGTGAATCGAACTATATTATATGAATATTAATTTAAAAACCCAAGATTTTAGAAGTGAAGCGTACTATAGCGCACCGCCAAAGAAAATCCGAGAAAGCGGCCGGTTTGAAGGTTTCTGAAAAACTTCCTTTAAGGAGAAGAGATTTTTATTTTTATGTTTTTAAGTTTTTAAGTAGTAGAGTTTTCTGGGTCGAGAAGAGTACGTGGTTTTCAACGGGTTAACATCCCTGCGAACTGTGATGATACAAATTTACAAATTCACCTTTACATACGCGTAATTTGTATATTAACGGCCGGTTCTTTTCGAATGCTTCTAGCAATCTATAATTAGTCTTTGTTTGAATCAGAATTAAATTTATTACAGTTCATTTAAAATGTGTTTGTAGTAGTGTTTTATTTGGGTATTTTTAATAAATGTATAAAAATACAAACTGTGTCATTTGCCCGAGGTTTATTACAACGCTGCTGCAGACTGGTCCTTCAAAGGAAAAAACACAATTTGGAACATAATTTATGGTCCATTTCGAGCCGCATCTTTTGGTAAGAAGAGGCAGTTACGGGTTGCTGGATTACTGGGTCACGGACAAGAAGCACAGACGTCTAGGCGCTGACGTTTTTACTGGAAATTTGGAACTAAATTCTACATAATTTCCATCGCACTACATCCACTAGGGATATACTAGGGAACCAAGCTGTTAGGAGGAGTACTCACAATACGCAGGGATACGATTTACGGGAGACGCAAGGCCGTACCGCACAAGGTACATCACACAAACAGGGCATACCATTGGGACTACCAGGAAGAGAAGGTCAGATCGATTTAATTAATATAGGGACTTATTATTTCACGTTTTA
This sequence comes from Anthonomus grandis grandis, assembly GCF_022605725.1. NCBI lineage: Eukaryota > Metazoa > Arthropoda > Insecta > Coleoptera > Curculionidae > Anthonomus > Anthonomus grandis. The sequence goes on along the minus strand of NC_065547.1, from coordinate 33,871,777 downwards.
TTAAACAAGGTGTTTAAATAGGGACTTTTTACGAAAACATTCATAAAGTAGACATCATTTCTCATACAATTACATATTACAGTTTGGTGCTGATTGGCATATTTGTAGTAAGATTGTAACTTGGCATTTTTAATTAATTTCTTTAAGTTGGGGCAAGAGGTACATTTAATGCAAAGGTTTTGAATTTAATGTAGTAATTAAAATTTGATTTTATCACTATTATTTTTGTGCTAAGTATATTACATAGTTAAGGTACTGTTACTGTTAATTAACTAGGTAATTATTTTAAAGTGTAATTTTTTTGGATTAATTTTAATTAATTAATTTTACTAATTAACATGGATGAGCTTAAAAGAAAAAGAACTACTAAGAAAGGGTCTATCACTAGGATAGAAAATTTTGTTAATGAAAATGAAAACAACATGTCTATAGAAATAAATGAGTTTTCGGTTAGGGAAGTTAGGTTACAGACAGCTTTCGAAAACTACTGCACCGTTCAAGATGAAATTGAAAGTAATGATTTAAATGAAGAAAATGATCGTATTGGGGTGGAAAATCAATATTTTAAAACTTGGGCTAAAATAAAATCGGCTATAGAAAAACGAAGTACACATAATTTACAAAATTCTAGGGTTGAACAAAATGCTTCTCAATTTTCCTCAGATGATCCCCTCGGTAAAATAAAATTGCCAAATATTAACCCACCTTCCTTTTCCGGAAAATATGAAGATTGGAAAACATTTATCGATTTGTTCACAGCTATGATAGATAACAGCTCTTTATTGACAAATATACAAAAATTTTTATATTTAAAAGGTAGTCTCTCCAATGAAGCCTTAAATATTGTCAAAGACTTGCCACTTACGGAAGCAAATTATACAATTGCCTTAGATTTGCTCAAAAAACGTTATGATAATAACTTAATCATCATAAACACACACATAAAAGGGATTCTAGACATTAACTCAGTTAATAAGGGTAATGGGTTTCAAATAAGAACATTTTTAACCACGGTTAGGCAACACATAAACTCACTACGGGCACTGGAGGTTCCAGTTGACACATGGGATATTTTATTGGTTTATATTTTGTCACAAAAATTAGATTTCCAGACTCATAAGGCTTATGAGCTGGAAAAAGATGGTACAGTGTTGCCAACACTTGAGAATTTATTAGAATTTCTGGAAAAACGTTGCACAGCTTTAGAAAATATCACAGGTCCAGAATTACCTAGAAACTCAACATCTTCAGTGTTTAATTCGACTTTTAAAAATAAAACAAAAAGTTCTCTTTTGGGGGTTCAAGACAAGGGGACTAACAATAATGGGTTATGTTCATTTTGTAAGGGAACTCATAAAATACATTGGTGTTTCAAATTTAAGAATATTAATCTTGACAAAAAAAGGGAATTTATTCAAAGCAATAAATTATGCTATAATTGCTTGGGGTCAAAGCATTCTGTTGCTGAATGCATGTCTCGAGGGTGCAACATTTGTAACAAAAAACACCATACACTTTTACATACTGAGAAAAATAATTTAAGGGGTCAAGGCTATTCACAGCAACAAAATGAACACACAGGGTCCTCAAGTAATGAGGCAAGGACACATCAAACTCCAGAGCCTGATGAGGCATCAAATCGGACAGTTTTAGTTTCACAGGGTAAATTATCTACATTACAGGTTTTATTAGCTACAGCCAAGGTCACATTGGTTACAAAAGATAAAAAAGAAATCACAGTGCGAGCCTTATTAGACTCAGGTTCGCAAGTAAGCTTTATAACAGGGGAAATTCTTACAAAATTAAAGGTGCCATTTTTCACTAATTCTATAAAAATTGGGGGTATAGGAAATACTTTTTCTCGTGTTAATAAAATAGTTAATCTTAAACTTCAGTCGAAGTTTGACAGGAGTTTTCACATAGAAGGGACATTTTCGGTTTTAGAAAAAATCACATCTCCTTTACCACATGTTTTGCTAGACACTACTAAAATTAAGATACCAGATCACATCAAGTTAGCAGATCCCAGCTATTTTAAAACTTCAAATATTGACATGCTTATTGGAGCAGACTTATATTTCGACATCATTCTTTCTGGGATAATTAAATTGGGTCAAGATTTGCCCGTTCTACAAAATTCCAGGTTAGGTTGGTTGGTTTGTGGCAATGCGCCCACAACAGTTTCCAGTGGAAAATATTCTGATGACATAAATGAATTAACGGTCTGTTATTCAATTCGGGAGCTTGATGAAAGTATTTTAAGGTTTTGGCAGTTAGAAGAAGTTTCTGGAAAAAAGGTTTTGTCTTACGAGGATAACCATTGTGAACAGATATTTTCTAAGACCGTACAGCGTTTACAAAATGGGCAAGTTCAGGTAGATTTACCTTTTGCCAGTGTTGATGATTACAAAAAATTGGGAGATTCGTTTGCAATGGCAAATAAACGTTTTACTTATTTGGAAAGAAGACTACACAAAGATTCGAACTTATTCAAACAATATAAAGATTTTATTGACGAGTATGTCAATTTGGGTCATGCAAAGTATATAGATTTCGATTGTAAAAATCCAAACAGGGACTTTAGGGTTTTTCTTCCTCATCACTGCATAATTAGGGAAGCTAGCTTAACCACCAAGTTGCGCGTGGTATTCGACGCTTCTGCACAAACTTCTAGTGGAATTTCACTTAATAGCATTATGTTAAAGGGCCCACAAGTTCAACCAGATCTATTCGATATTCTGATCAGATTTCGCTCTTTTTTGTTTGTTGTTACAGCTGATATTCAAAAAATGTATCGGATGATTCGAATTAATCCGGATCAACTTTTCTTACAGAACATTATTTGGCGCGACTCTCCTGAGGAGAATTTAAGATGTTTGCAACTTCAAACTGTTACTTATGGTACGAATTCAGCGCCATTTCTTGCTACTCGTTGTTTGAAGCACTTAGCACAGGATGAAGCTCAAAGATATCCTTTAGCTTCTGAAGCAATTTTAAAACAATGTTACGTGGACGACATTTTAGGGACTGCAAATAATAGAGACCAATTAGTTGAGTTAATTAGGCAATTAACTGAAATGTTAGGTTCGGCAGGTTTTGTACTTCACAAATGGTGCTCAAACGAAACTTCCTTATTAAATTCTTTTTGTTCTAATTCAAATGGCGTTCAAATTCAGGATGAAACCTTGTCAAATAAGGTTTTGGGTTTAGTTTGGCAGCCACGTAGCGATATATTTAAAATATCAATTCCACAGCATGATCAACTAAAGCAAGTCACTAAAAGGCTGGTTCTTTCGAAAATTTCACAAATGTTTGACCCTCTGGGTCTCATAGGTCCAGTCATTGTTATTGGTAAATTATTAATGCAAGAAATTTGGATGCGAAAGTTAGACTGGGACGAAACGTTGCCACCGGACTTAAGGGAAAAATGGGATTTACTTTTTGATGGTCTTACAAATTTATTGAATTTAAAAATTCCAAGATACTTATTTTCTTCCAATTTAGTAACAGAGGTTGAACTTCATGGTTTTTCCGACGCATCTATGGTTGCATATGGTGCATGTATATATATCAAGGGATTGCATGCAGATGGACACATTTCTTCTAACCTGGTCTGTTCAAAATCACGTGTGGCACCAATCAAAACAATATCTTTGCCACGTTTGGAACTCTGTGGAGCTCTGCTCTTGTCCAAATTAGTTCATAAACTTATGAGAATTTTTTCGATTAAAATAAAAAGAGTTTTGCTTTGGACAGATTCAAAAATTGTTATTTGTTGGCTTAACTCATCTCCCTCGCGTTGGAACACGTTCATAGCCAACCGAGTTTCCGAAATTCAAGAACTTACTCATGGGTTTCAATGGAACTACGTAAAGTCAGAGTTGAACCCAGCTGACATTATATCACGCGGTTCCTCTTCCAAAGACCTCATATCAAATAATCTATGGTGGCATGGGTCAAAGTTTTTGGAAAATCCTAGTTTTGATTTTTCAACTTTCGAATTTGATACTACAATGGAAAGTCCACCTGAACAGAAAAAGGTCACTTTAGTCAATACTAAACTTCAAAGTAAAAATATTCTTCTAGATTGGACAAGATATGCTAGTTTTTCGCGGTTACAGAGGTCATTTGCATTCTGTATTCGTTTCATAAATAATTCAAATCCAAAAAATTCTAAACTTCGAGGACCTCTCACCGTTAATGAGCTGAGAAATTCACTTTTTAAAATTGTTAAATTGGTTCAGGAAGAATGTTTTCTTTCAGAAATTGAGCATCTTAAACAACAAACGGTTAATGCAAATTCAGGGAATGCAAATTATCAATCGGTTTTTAAAAGCAGTCATCTTAAGAGGTTAAATCCTTTTTTAGATAAGCACGGAATCTTAAGGATCAATGGACGCCTTGCAAACTCTTATATTCCATATGATCAGAAATTTCCGATAATACTCCCAGAAAGACATTATGTTACTAAGCTTTTAATTAGGTTGGAACATCTAAAGTTATATCATGCAGGAGCACATACGGTTTTGGCCAATTTAAGAACAAGATTTTGGCCAGTTCATGGTTTAAGTCAAGTAAAATCTGTTTTGAAAGCTTGTGCAACTTGTTTTCGACTTAGGGCTAGTTCATCAAATCAGATTATGGGTGCTATACCGGCGGACAGAACTACAGTTGCGAGACCATTTTTTAAAGTTGGGGTTGATTTCGGTGGACCGATATTAATAAAACAATCCAGACTTCGAAATTCTTCTAAATCAAAAGCTTATATAGCTCTTTTCATTTGCATGGTCACAAAGGCAATGCATATTGAACTGGTAACTAGCTTATCAACTGAGGCATTTTTGCTAACTTTAAAACGATTTATAGCACGTCGAGGTAATCCTGCTATTATCTTCAGCGATAATGCTACAAATTTTCAGGGAACCAACAATCTCCTTAAAGATGTATATAAATTTTTTAAATCAAATTCCAATAAGAATGTAATTATTGATTTTTTGTCAACAAAAGAGATTGAGTGGCGTTTCATTCCACCAAACAGTCCACATTGGGGAGGGCTTTGGGAAGCCGGAATTAAATGCACAAAATCACTGCTATACAAGGCAATTAAGAATTCTTGCTTTACGTATGAAGAACTTTCAACCGTCCTGGCACAGATCGAGTCAATTTTGAATTCCAGACCACTGTGTCCAATTTCGACTGATGCTACAGACTTTTCGTGTTTGACTCCGGCACACTTTCTTATCGGAGAACCTATGAACAGTTTTCCGGAGAAAGATGTTTTAAATATTCAGGAAAATCGACTTAATTTTTATGAAAGGTGCGCTAAGGTCAGGCAATATTTTTGGAAGCGTTGGTCAGTTGAATACCTTAACACTCTTCAAAACCGCAGTAAATGGTTCACGGCTAAGGAGAATTTGAAAGTGAATGACATTGTTCTGTTAAAGGATGATGGTGTTCCTCCTTTAAAGTGGCTTTTAGCTCGCGTCTTAGAAATATTTCCCGGAAAAGATGGTAAGGTGCGAGTAGTTAAAGTGCGTACCGAAAACAGTGTTTTGGTAAGGCCTATTACTAAACTTTGTCCATTCCCATCTGAGACTTGTTGAGGATGTTACCTCAAGGGGGGGAGGATGTTAGGTAATGAGTGAATCGAACTATATTATATGAATATTAATTTAAAAACCCAAGATTTTAGAAGTGAAGCGTACTATAGCGCACCGCCAAAGAAAATCCGAGAAAGCGGCCGGTTTGAAGGTTTCTGAAAAACTTCCTTTAAGGAGAAGAGATTTTTATTTTTATGTTTTTAAGTTTTTAAGTAGTAGAGTTTTCTGGGTCGAGAAGAGTACGTGGTTTTCAACGGGTTAACATCCCTGCGAACTGTGATGATACAAATTTACAAATTCACCTTTACATACGCGTAATTTGTATATTAACGGCCGGTTCTTTTCGAATGCTTCTAGCAATCTATAATTAGTCTTTGTTTGAATCAGAATTAAATTTATTACAGTTCATTTAAAATGTGTTTGTAGTAGTGTTTTATTTGGGTATTTTTAATAAATGTATAAAAATACAAACTGTGTCATTTGCCCGAGGTTTATTACAACGCTGCTGCAGACTGGTCCTTCAAAGGAAAAAACACAATTTGGAACAGAGGTGCAATAGGCATTGAGTTGAAGCGCCTGAATAAGGTGAAGGGATCGTGGAGGTTCGACTGAGGCATATGGCTGGATATCTGTTATTTTTAATTTTGTGATGTCCAAAATTAAAAATAACAGAGTCCAAATCCTGATCCAAACACCATTCTCGCAATTATTGATTAGTATTTCAATTGCTTTTAATCTTATGATGTTTTTTTTACAGTGGCGGCCAGCAAATTAAAAACGATACAATTTTTAATATTTTATGCTAAAATCATACGGTATATTTTCTATTTGCACATAAATGTTTTTATCACTTCATGTTAAGCTTGCACATGCATAAATATTTGGATTTGAAACAGGTTTGGAATCTGATATTTTAACAATTTAGAAATACCTTGGACAGCTAAATAAAAACGATTCATCTTTTGTTTTTTTTTTATCAATTTTTGTCGAATATGAATGTGTAGCATTTATTTATCATTTAGTTGGTGTCTCACTTAAGTAATACAAGGTCAATATAAAACAAACGTTATGGGTAAAAAAAAAAGTTGTGACCCTCAGTGGCGAAGCGTACGAGTAGACAAGGTAGGCACTGTCTACCCAAAATTATCCAGTTATTTGTCAATAATTTATCACGTAATTATTTCATGTAATTGTTAGATTAAAATTTAAAAAAATAACACAGAACATAGTCGCTATCCTTACTATTATTATATAGTATCTAAACATGGTTAATCCGAAGGCGCGCCCCGCCTGCCGCACCGATTAAGATAAAAATACAGGGCTGACACCCAATTAATGTATACGAGCCCCAGGAAGACACATTGATATTTGTCTTCCGAAATTTGGAGCATATCGAACCAAATACCCATCAAGCAGGCTACAGAAGTCCGGCCGCATTTAGCCTATTACATGCAAAATTAACTCGCGGGGAAGACATTCGAGCTTTTGTCTATCGAAGTCGACCAGCTATTTTATTATGCTGTTGAGGGTTATTGTTTATGGACACGCTTGATCTGGTCGGCCGCAATACATCTTCAGTTTTGTCTGCATTTGGTGGGGGCGCGTGCTATAGTAATTTAATAATTAGTATTTTTATTTTTGGGTGTATAGAAAAGGTTTTTTTAATGGTTATTTATGAACGACTGTTCGATATTGGCAATTGTATTTTGTTTTTATGTAAGTAGTATTTATTTTTATCTATCTATCTTTTTATGCTAGTAGTAATTATTTATTTCTGTTTTATATCACATAATTTTTCTCTTTGAGTTAATATTTCATGCGCTTTCATTCTGTATTTCATTAAAGTGAATAATATTGAATACACATTTTTTTCTAACTAACGATTTTTATTGTTTGTCTACCCGAAAAAAAAGTTCACGCTTTGCCACTGGTGACCCTGAAAAAAGACAAGTAATTTTAAATTTGATTCAAGAAGGGCATTCATACAGTAAAGTTGCAGCAATGCTAAAATGTTCCAAATTTATGGTTCATAATGCTATTAAACATTATAAAACTTACGGCACGGTTAGAAATGTACCTAGGAAGAAAAGGCCTAGAATAACAACCGCAAGAGAGGATAAAATTATGGTACGTTTAGCAAAAAAGTCGCCCCATTTAACAGCAGTAGATATCAGACGTGAAATGTATGCACAAAACGATCCGAAGCCATCAGTAAGAACAATTCGCCGCCGACTTAATGAGTTTCAACTATTTGGAAGAGTTTCCCGAAAGAAGCCACTTGTCTCAAAGAAGAATCGTAAACTCCGATTGCAGTTCGCACGCGATCATTTGAGTTGGACCCTTACCCAATGGAAAAATATACTTTGGTCGGATGAAACAAAACTTAACCGCATCGGATCGGATGGTCGTACTTACGTACGAAGACCACCTGGTGAGGAATTAAATCCAAGATTCACAAAATTAACTGTTAAACATGGAGGTGGTTCAATCATGATGTGGGGCTGCATGTCATGGTATGGAGTTGGACCAATTTATAAAATAGATGCAATTATGGATCAGGAGAAATACAAATCTATATTAGAAAATGTGATGCTTCCATATGCAGAAGAAAAATTACCTATTACCTGGAAATTTCAACAGGATAATGACCCCAAGCATACAGCATGTTCAGTAAAAAGGTGGTTTGAACAAAACGTCGTTGATGTAATTGAATGGCCCTCGGGTAGTCCAGACCTCAACCCGATAGAGAATCTGTGGAATGATCTTAAAAGAATAATTCAGCCAAAGCAATTTAAAAACATGGACGAACTAGTGAAAGGTGTTCAAGAAGCTTGGTATTCCATCCCAATTACTCGCTGTCAAACTTTAATAGAATCTATGCAAAGAAGATGTCTAGCAATAAAAGAAGCTAAAGGATATCCTACCAAATACTGATTTTTTTTGGTGTAAAATTAAAATATTGAATTCGTTTTTAATTTGTTGTCCATTAATTTTGTAAACATTTTTTTTCCCTAGATTTTTGAATAGATTACTATTGATTTATGGTAGAATGTGTTTAATATGTCTAACCCTTATAAATAAATATCATTCGTAAAACTGCATAAAATGGTTTTCCAAAAAAATTAAATTTTGTGTCGTTTTTAATTAGCTGGCTGCCACTGTAAATATGAAAGGCATTTTAAATTTTCTTTAAAAAACTTATGAAATTTTCAGGTTCCATTAACAGGTTTTAAAATATCCTAGGATAAAGCTTGCATAAATTAAATCCTGATTTAAACCTTTAACCTCGACTTATTGCTTGATATTTGAGTTGCCTTTAATCCTACAATATTTTTTCTAGATATCAAAATTATAGAATATTAAATATACTTGCAGGAATGACTGTGTAGACGTAGATAATAAAATTAAACGCAAAACGGTTAATAAAATTATGTTTTTAAACACATAATTTTATTAACCATTTTGTCTCTGCCATATGTGTATATGGTCTTTTAACTGATGGTTAATCTTTTCTATGTTTGAACTTTTAAATTTTATAAGTTTTGCTAATTTTAAATGGTGAAGTACTTTTGTTTCAATAGTATGTTTTGTCATGGTATTTTACATTTTGACACCTTTAGAAAAAGGGTTTTCTGTTAAATTTTGACCCGTAGCACTGATGATGGCTATTTATTAGCGCTTTGCTATTAATCTCTACTCGCATTTTATTAGAATATTAAATTTTCTTTAAAAATTTCTTATGGAACTTTTAGGTTCCATTAACAGTTTCCAAAATATCCTAAATTAAGTTGACAGGAATTAAACCTTGATTCAAACCATCAATCTCAGCTTGTTGCTTAATATCTGAGTTGCTTTTATTTGCATGTATTTTTGCTAAATATTGTAGATAGTAAAGTAAAAAATATCTAATTTCCTTTAAAATCCCTATAAAACTTGAAACTGCCATTAATAGTTTTCTAAATATTTTCTTGATATAAAGGTCACATGATGATTCAAACCATCAATTTCTACTTATTGCTTGATATCTTCGTTGCTTGTAATCCAGTCATGTTTTTGCTAGATATCAAAGTTAAAAAATACCAAATTTCCTTTAAAAAAACTCTTATCAAACTTTTAGGTGGCATAAATAGTTTTCAAAATATCCTAAAGTAAAGTTAGCATGAATTAAATCTTGATTGAAACGTAAATATGAACCTTTTCCTTGATATCCCAGTTGCTTTTAATCCTATGATCCACCAAATGAACTACCAAACTCTCAAGAAACTTTTAGGTGTCAATAACAGTTTCAAAAATCCAGAATAAATAAAGATTATAGTACAATAGAATAAAGTTTGCATGAATTAAATCCTGAGATATTTTTTCTGATTATTAAAGTTGAAGAATATTAAATTTTCTTAAAAAAGCTCTCATGAAAATTTTAGGTGCCATTAACAGTTATCAAAATATCAAAGAATTATGTTTGCATTAATTAAAGCCTGATTCAAACCATCAATCTCGATTTATTGCTTTATATCTAAGTTGCCTTTAATCCTATATTATTTTGTCTAAATATCAAAGTTGAAGAATATTAAATTGTTATACACAATGAATCGTCAACCTGCGCTTATTGCTTGATTTATCAGTTGCTTTTCCTCCTATGATAGTTTTTCTGGATATCAAAGTTCTACAGTGTCTCCCACTTAAAGGTTAGCCACCCCTCTAAAATTTTTGTTTCTTGACCAATTTTCAAAAACTGTTTTTTGTTGCATAGATGGTCAAAAATGCCACTTATGTTTTAAGTGGTCCTGAACAATAATCCAGTACCATTTTTCAAAAATTAAATATCGCTAATACTACTTCTCGATTTTTCGCACTTCAAACTTGAATACAGTAGGCCATGTATTCAAGTTTGAACCTGCTTTCTCTAAATGTTGAACTTGGCTCATAAGTGCCATTTTTGACCATCTATCCAACAAAAAAAGGTTTTTGAAAATTGGTCAAGAAACTAAAATTTTAGAGGGGTGGCTAACCCTTAAGTGGGACACACTGTATATCATTGTTTCAGTTTTTAAATACTGTTTCGATCGTGAGGAAATAGTTTTTTTCTCTCGTAATGTATCTGATTATATCCGAAAAATATCATTTTATTTCCATCCTCTTCTAATTTTCATATTAAGATAAGGATATATAAATGAAAATTCGATTTTTCCCTCTAATTTCTGTATCATCGGTTCATTTTTTAAATAGTATTTGGATCACGAGGAAATAGTTTTTTTTTCTCGTAACGTGTCTGATTTTACCCAAAAATTATAATTTTATTTCAGTCCTCTTCTAATTTTCACATTGAGATAAGGCCATACAAACATCAAAATGGTCTAGGGAACACATACAAATATGTTAATATTTTTGAGAAAATTGGAGAAAAGTTAATTATTGCAATTTTTTTACATTATTCGAATAAAATAACAATATAATTATTAACTTTTTTTTGTAAATTATAATTTACTCATAATTTAGGGCCCAAATAAAAATAAAGAACAAAATCCCATTTATTACCGTTTATTAAAAAAAAATTATAAAAATATAAATTTACCAAATACAAATTAAACTAGTAGCCAGATGGTCCACCTTTATTATTAATAACACTTTGACATCGCCTAGGCATACTTAAAATTAAATTATTCATTAATTCTTGGGGGAACTCCTCCCAAACATGTGTCACAGCAAGACGAAGCTCCAGAATGCTTTGAAAGAAGTCAAATCGTTGAAGAAGTTGCCTTTTTAACCAATCCTAAACATGCTCAATTGGATTAAGGTCCGGTGAGGTAGAGGGCCAGGGTAGAAGATTGATTTGATTTTCCTCAATAGCGATTCGTACAAGCCGTGCTCGATGTGGTGGGGCATTATCTTATTGCAACAACGAATTTGGGCCCATTTCGCGTAAATATGGAACATTTACAGGCAGTAACCCTATTCCAGTCATTTTATTTTCCACAAAAATGAGGTTTGTTTTTCCGTCAATTCTAATGCCACCCCAAAACATTAGTGATCCACCACGTTGCCTTACTACTTCCCGGGCATGACGCAAACTACTTTCATTTTCTTCCTCTCTCCAGACACGAATTCTACCAGAATCAGGATAAAATGAAAATCGAGACTCATCCGTAAAAAGAACTGTGGCCCATCTTTCTTGATTCCAATTAACATGTTCTTGGCACCACGTTAATCTTGCACCTCGATTTCCTAAAGTTAACCGAGGAACCCTTAGGGGTCTTCTGGCATTGAAGTGCTCTCTCATGCAAACGGTTTCTAATAGTTTGACCTGAAACCTCGACGTTATGCACTCGTGAGAGCTGCTGAACCAAAACAGAGGCTGTTACCGTGGGATTTCTTTGAGCTTGCAAAGTTATAAAACGGTCTAGGGCAGGTGTGGTAACTCGCAACGGGCCTTGATGCCGTTCTCTAACATCATTTGTATTTCTATATCTTGTCCACAAACGGTTAATTACACTGGGAGATGTATCCAAAGCTCTTGCAACGTCTCTTTGACTTGTTCCTGCCTCAAGCATGGCGACTGCTCTTAGCATTTCCTCTCGAGTTAAATGTCGTCTTTCGATTTTTATTAAATAAAAACTAAATCACAATTGTTCGGTTGGAACCACAGAAAATGCGATATGCGATACGCTGTTCTGGCATGATTTTTTGTACCCAAATATTTATTTTACTTCGTTGGTATCTTAATATTAAAGGTAGTATCTATTCCGTATAAAAATATAAATATATAAAAGTTTATAAGGCGAAAAAAACTATTTTTCTAAGTGTTCCTTAGACCATTTTGATGTGTATATAAATGGCAATTCGATTTTCCACCTATTTTCTATATCATCGTTTCATTTTTTAAATAGTGTTTAGATCTATTAGATGATGACTATGAACAGAAGTATCATATCATAAAAGTTTACATGACACTTCTGTTAAGAGTAAACGTTACAATTTCAACGTATATATCTTCCAAGTTATAAAGTACTTGATCATTATTAACTTTCTTTCTTAATTGCTTTAAACCACGATAACTCAGGTTTCTCTTGGAATTATTAAATGAAACAAAAAGCATTTTATAAAGAATTGATCCACCCACATATCTTATATCAACTGAACATTCCAATTTGTCAACATTTAAAATTCTTACACAGCAAAGTAAACCACGACTAATCCCAAGTGACTCAAGAGCCATTATCGTCCGTTCAAGTATGACAAATGCCCCATAAGAAACTATTACGGATAAATAATAAAAATAGACATAAAAGCGAACAATGACAATCCTACACTTCGACGAAAAACTGCTAATGCTAATGTCGAGCGCACCCATAGCGAAAGGCTCTTATGCCAGGGCCGGCATTTAATTGTCTTTAATTAAATTATTATTATTACGAGAATTATTCGATTTGCCCGGCAATAAATTTGATTTTATAAAATGCCACACGTAAATCAATCCTAAACGATTTATTGCTTAATAAAAGGTTTGCTTTTAGATCTACGATAATAAGTGAAACATTTTAATTTTAACATGATTTCCGGAAAAAAATGTTAATTTCTTATGAATGAATTATAATAGTTTTATTAGGAAGGAAACGTGACTTAGAAATTGCAATGGGTACTTAGTTGTCTTGAATCGACATTGAACTATTAAGAATTTAGGATTTTCATTAAGATTAACCAATCTGAACGATTACAAACGTTTGTCAGTATTTACTATAGTCAAGCTGACGTCATCGAAACTCATCGAGATAGTACCCTTTTTCAGCTACTTTTGTCCAACAAATGCAATGGTAAAGTTGGATTTTTGAGTCCACTAATGGTTTTCCTAAACTCGCAAATTTTCTTAAAAATTAACATTCACCTATTTACTCATTTTCAGTTAATTTTAAGGATAAATTTCGATCTTTCTCTCTACTAACGCTTTTCCTAAAATTAATTTTTTTTAAATCAAAATAATCCCAGGAATATGGTAGTTATTTTCAGCTACTTTTGAATCACGATTATATAAATCTTTGCCCTTTGTAATGCACCGTATTTTAGTAATTTGAATTAAGGATTTGGGGACGCTGTTTCACCTATCATTTGTCAAAAAACTATATCAAAATACATTTATAACGAAGTTGAAGGGACCATAGATATTTGGTCGTTATAACCGATAATCTCTATAAAAGCACCTCTCTTTAATTTTTTTTATTTTACTATAAAACAGAGCCTAAATTGTATGTGTACAGTGTGTCCCCTTTCAAATAGTCAAAAATGCTACAGTATATACAAGAACCATAAAAAAGTAGTTTAAGATAGGTCATTGATGGTCGGAAGTGCCTCGTTTCGAAAATAAAGGGTGTTGAAATTATTTAAAAAAAAATCGTTTTTTCTTATCTGTATTAAAAACGCTTTAAGCGATTTAAATGATTTTTTTAGGTTTTAAAAGATAGGTGGTGAGGCAACTTTTTGAGGAATTGCAAGCAATTTGACTTGTCCAGGGACGGACTTGCAGCACATGCATGTTAAATTTTTTATAAAAAAGCAGGTAAACTGTTTTTTTGAAAAAAAAAATTCTGAATATTTTGTTTCTTTCTAACAAAATACAGCCCTTGCATTTTTGCGGTCCAACACAGTTTTGATGCAAAAAAATAAAAACCATACCAGAGTTTGCCGAAAATTTTAGGCACTTTTTCATGGTAATCTTCATAAAATCAATAATAATAATAACAAAGTGTGTACATGTTAGTGTCGGTGCATACCTACTTATCGTATTTTTATAGTATGGGAGTCACTTTTTTTTAAAGATCTGATCGGAAGTCAATTTTTACAGAAGATCGAGATACCATACCCAATTGCCAATAATGTTGTCAGACAGAATATTAGAGATCAGAGAGAACTCAAGCACGATGGCCGTCCAGCGCATTTCGCTCGTATTGTAAGGGCTTTCTTAGATCAGAACTACAACAAGAGGTGGATTAGTAGAGATGGTCCAGTCCCTTGGCCAGCAAGGTCACCTGATCTGACACCTCTAGACTTTTTTGTCTGGGACACCATGCAACAGCTTATCGACATAAAAGACCCAGTTGGCAGAGTTATAGTGGCTGCGGACTTTTTGAAAAAAGATCCAGGGTTCTTTGCTCGCGTACATCTTGGGTCAACAGGTGACAAAGTGTGGAAATGCCTGGAGGACACTGGCTGATATCAATAACACTTGAGTCGAAACTCCGAGTATGGACTCATGAGCATAAGCATGAAGTGCTAGTTTGTTCTCCGTTTTATATGAATAAAAATAATTCGCTGAGAGGAGTATGTGCTCCAAATACATAAAGTAGATACTCGATATACGACGAGTTTCGCATATTCGTGTATTAGTATAAATTTAAGTATCAGTGTGCAATGAGTGAAAGTGAAGAAGATAAAGTCTGCGAATCTCGATTTTCCCATACTCTTATTCAAGTTACAAACACCAGCTGTCTGAAAGTCAAAAAGCCAAGCACTAGACCTGATCAAGAAACAGTGGAAAAGAAGAGGTGGAAAACAGTGGAAAAAGAAACAAGCTTAATTTCGAGTCACAAATAACGACAAGTTAAATGTACAAAAAAATTAATAATATGAAATCGAGACTCAGGAAAAAGACTGACATAAACAGGACTGAAAATAAGAAAATTGTGATGCAGGATTGGGAAAAGATTTTGTCGGAAATCATGGAAGGCAACACAAAGCCAGTACTTGCAAAAGTGCCAGGTAAATTAATTTGTATCTTCTTCATAAATAACTTTATTTAAATTTACATAAAATTAGTGAACGTATCTAAAGTTTGCCATTATTTATTATTTTGTGAAAATTGAATGATTTATAAAGTTATGTTGTTTATAATAATAAATTACTTATTGTTTAATATTTGATCAAGTATTTTAGACAGAAATTTTTGTAACTTAGAAACAAAACAAGTTGCAATGTTATTTACGAAACTTTATCACTGATTTATCACTAAATTTGTCATTTTAGGAGCATTTTAGGAGCATCTGTCGGCATACAACAAACAGAGACGAAAATCGGCCATGAAGATACAATCCCTAGTCAATCAACTTCTGCTTCAGAAACGAGTGCAATATGATGATGATGTTAGTACAGTACAACATGCACCTAAAAAAAAACTTAATAAAGTTAGTCCTCTCGAAGACTATGAAACAAACGTTACTAAACAAGTCTTGAATAACGAACTACAAAGACTAGTTTTGCTGAAACAACTGAGAGTTTTAGAAATGAAAGAGGAAAAACTCAAGAGACAGCTAAACAGAGATGTTGATGAACAATCTAATTCAAGCAATAATAATATTATTCAAGCTGACGAAATAGAGAATTGTAACATGTGACAAAAACATTTTTCTAAAGTGGTAAAAATAAAAATGATAAATAAGAAATTTTTTCTATGGATACTCGCCCTTTATATTGTAGCATCGCAAATCGTTGTTTTAGTTGACCAAAACATCTTTCAATTATTACACGTTCCTTCACAAATAAATTATTATAAGCACGTTCTTGTGGTGTATTAGGATTTCCAAAAGGTACCATTAGCCACATCCTTCATCTCCCAAGAGTAGTGCGACCTCTGAAAATCATTCCTCGCAATATTTGAAATTTCTGAATTGTTCCAAATCCGTGAATCGTGAACAGATCCTGGCCATGAAGGGTCTACATTTGTAAACCACTCATCTGAATTGCATGTGGCTTGGATATTAATGCTGTGATATCCTTTGCGATTAATATATTCATCGCTATGAATAAGTAGCTTTTGCAAGAAAAAGAAAAACGCGCAATGCACAAGAAAAAGAATAATTTGATTGCCAGTGAGGAAATTTTATCCACAGACCACATTTTTCTATTAGCTTTTTAGTAACTTACTTTTGAGACAGAACTTTGGTGGACACCAACATCTCCGACTCCTGATTGGAAACCCGGATCACCAACGTATCTCAAAAATATTTTCATTTTATCAATGTTACATATAGCACCACTCTTTGGGTTTTCTTGAACAACGAACAATCCAAGTAGCCGTCGATGGATACCTCTAAGACAAATTTAACATTAACGCTGCAGTCCCTCAATGATGCATTCTATCCCCCACCCTTTTCTTGGTATATATCAAGGATTTGCTAGGAACCACTGTCAATCCAATCTACAGCTTTGCGGACGATAGCACACTTATTTCCACATTTAAGTCCGCCAAACCAACGACAGCCGCAAGTTCTTAGAATATTAGACAGCAACAAGTAGCTTCAACCAATAACGATATTAGAGCAATCGAGTGGGGCGAAAACAATTTGGTCAATTTTAACGCTAAAAAAACGCAGGCTGCAGTATTTACGATGAAGACTAACCTTGGTGGCCCGGAGCTGGTTATGGCAGGAAAAACATTGCCAATGAAATCATCTTTGCATCTTCTAGGAGTCGAGGTCACCAACAGTGTGTCCTGGCATGACCACGTTGCTGAGGTCGCCAGGGCGGCTTCCAAAAAACTCGGAGTGCTTTTCAAAACGAAAAAACTGTATACACCAGAACAGCTGCTGACTCTTTATAAGGCTCAAATACGCCCTTCTTTCGAGTATTGCTCGCATGTCTGGAGCTCTGCACCCAAGCATAGTTTAAACCTGCTGGATTCTATACAGAAGAGAGCTATTCGTCTTATCGACAAACCAGAACTGACAAAGAGTCTGGATAGTCTGGAGCACAGGAGAAAGGTGGCTGATCTCTGTTTATTCTACCGTTATTATCACGGTAAGTGCTCCTCTGAGCTGGCAGGCCTAATTCCACCCAGGGCTGTTCCGGCAAGAAGGACGCGTCTAGCAGTTGCGGCTCATCAACATCGAGTCCACCTGCTTACCCCAAGGGCGTCGCTGTATCGGGACTCATTTATCTGGAGAACATCTTCTTTGTGGAACGGGCTTCCACCTCACATATTTCCCGACGCATACAACCTACAGCGATTCAAGATGAATGCCCACAAATATCTTCACGCAAGCACCACTCCAAGAGTGACATAGGACTTTCCTCTTGTGCTTGTGTTTACTATAAAAAAAAAACTATTTCCTTTCTTTCTCCAGATTCTGTAGTAGATACTAAATGTTCATTTTTATTCATACGACCCACTTTAAGTATTTGGTTTGAATAAGTTGTTTTTTTTTTTTATTTAAATTGTTTTTTGTTTAGTTAAATTATTTGTTTTTTATTGTAATGATATTAAAATTTTCGTTGTGACAAAAAAGTTTTGAAGGATACTTGTATGGACTTTATTTTTTTGCACGAAAACGGTGCGTCGGAGCGCAAAAATTCAAGGGATTTGTTTTATTCAAAATAAACAACATATTTCAAAAATTTTTTTTTCAAAAAAACATTGGCGTATTTTTTGTTTATAAAAAAATAACATACATGTGCTGCAACTCCGTACCTGGACATCCCCTGCAATTCCTCAAAAAGTTGCCTCAACATCATTTAAAACCTAAAAGTTACATTCAAATTACGTTATAAGGGTTTTTAATACAGAGGAAAAAAATCGACTTTTTTGAAAAATTTTCAACACCCTGTATTTTGGAAACGGCGCTCTTCCGACCATCAGTGTCCTATCTCAAACTACGTCTTTATGACTCCTATATAATATACTCTAGCATTTTTGACCATTTCAAAGGGGACTGGGGGTATGTACTTAATTATTCTACTCAGTAAATTATAAATATTTGATTAACGTATATTATACAGTTTAATAAAGATAACTTGTTCATCAAATATTGCCAATTTTCTTCTGTTGACAGATCACTCAATCACAGCCTATCTGCGGACCCATTCAGAGAATGATATATTGTCCTCATCCTCATCCCTACAACATTTTTGGCGAATCCATTATGCTATTGGAAGTAATTCGTGTTTCAAAGAATTTTTAGTTGTGTCTGAATGTAATCCTGCGTATGCAAAACAATTCGGTATCGTGCTCTGTGAAATCCGATTCCAAGCTTTCAATAAAAAAAAAAGGCTCCAAGGATATTCAGTTTTTCAGGCACATTTTTGATGATTTAAACTTTCCTTAAATGGATTTTTAGAGACCTTATTACTCCTGATAGAAGACCGGCAATAGTATCGAGGTGGAAGAAAGACCAGTTTTATTGCTTTAAAGTCTTCAATTTTAGGGTTAGTTGAACAGTCATCTAAAAGCAACAAAATTTTCTTTTTTTGAAGATCAAGCTTATTATCCTAACCTGTAATAATTTTTTCAAACAATACAGATGTCATCCAAGCTCTTGAAATATTTTCATATTCAACAGGTCAAGATTTTATATTTTTAAAATACCGCGCTTGCTTAGCTTTGCAAATAACTACGTTTTAATTTTTCTGGTCCGGCCATATTTGCTGGTACAAGAACAAGCAGTCTTTAATGTTGTAAAAACTTCGGTTTCATCTGCATTAAAAATTTCATCATCTGTGTATACTTTTCGTTTGTTACATTTGGCCAAACTACAGTTATTGATCGTTACAAGCACTCCCCAAGTACATTTGCTACCTCTCCTCACATTTGACGAGAAACAATGTTGTATCTCTTTCTAAATCGTTGAGCCTATCAATAATTTAAAATCGTCCAACTTAAGTTGCCTAGCAAAATCGCCTGCCTATAATACAGGCCCACTTAAGACAATATTGCGACTTCTTTGAATCTTAAATCATTAAAATAATCAATATTTAGTTGGTTAAAATTCCTAATTTTGTTCACTTTAGTTGACGTAAAATTATTTTCAAATGCATCCAGTATCTTAATTCCGATTTTTCCACCTAGCGGATACTGTTGAATGTGCCACCTAATAAAATAAAACAAACATTCAAAAGGTGTGATTAAACTTACGCCAAATTCATTTGCAATGAATTTGACATTTTTTCGGTTTTGGATTTGAAGGTCTTGAGTACAACTACAAGTTTAAGGCCTCTACTGTCATTCCTGTTGAAATGAGAGCTTGTCAAATAAGACAATCTTACAAAAATTTTAGGAATTTGCTAATATAAAGGGTGTCCGCTAATTAATGGTACATGGAAAAACCACAGAGTCCTGATGGAAAAATATTACGATTTAACTATATTTACCTATATCCAAAAGTTGATATTAACTGAGATACAGGGTGTTAAACTTAAAACTTTTTTTTTTGTTTTTCCCCAATAACTTGAACAGAAGTTAACTTTTTTTCACAAAAATTTGTAGTTAGGGGTTTTTTAGGTCGAGAAATTCATTTCTTTAACAAATTGAGTGTACAATGTAGGGGGCGCTGTCTGCGACATCTTTTTCTCTTTCATAAGGTCATAACTTTTTTGTGCTTAACTGTATTTAAGTTTTTATTGAAAATAATACTTTTTTCATATTTTTTACGTAAAAAAGGCATACTAAGTTGAAGTCGCTCAGAGTTACCGTTTTGGAGATATTTGTATTTAAATTATTTAGTGCACCATGCACTCGACCCCGGCTGAATAATTAATATAATCGGGAAATAATTCGCTTTTTTAAAGTAAGCTATGAGAAAGCAAATGAACTTTAGAGACGCAGTTGTTAGGAAACCGCCATGTTGTTGTTGTTTGTTGATTAGTTTAAAGTTATCAGAAATGATTTAATTAGTGTTTTCTGTGATTTTGGATCCAGTTTACTGTTTTGTTAAAGCCTATAGACGATATTCAGAACTCTATCCAAATCGAAGACAACCTGATTTCAATCAAGATCTTTAAAAATCTTTACGATCGATTAGGAGAAACAGGTACATTTCGTCCTAAACGGAATTCCGCAGGGCGCCCGAAGGTTATAACTCCAGAACAAGAAGAAGAAATTCTGGTCCGCGTGGCTGAAAATCCGGAAATAAGTGCAAGAAATGCTGCTGCGGCAACTGGAGTAGGCAAGTCATCCATTTGTAAAATATTTCACGAAGAGGGTCTTTATCCGTATCATTTCACTCCTGTGCAAAATTTATTAGAAAATGATTGCGCCCAGGATAGAATTTGCCCGTTTTTGCGGTGCCCAAATAAATGCCGACCCCATGTTTCTGAATAAGATACTATTTACTGATGAAGCAACGTTTACACGTAGAGGCATTTTCAATTTTAGAAATAAAATTGCCTGGACATAAGGCAACATATGTATTTCATGCAAGACGGAGCGCCAGCACACTTCTCTAGAGCTGTCAGAGAGTACCTGAACAACCGTTTTCCTAATCGCTGTATAGGTCGTGGGAGCCAGAGACCATGGCCGGCGCGATTCCGTCCCGATTTTAACCCGCTGGATTTTTGTGTATGGGGCTATATGAAGTCGCTCGTTTACAAAGAAATAGTGAATTCCAGAGAAGAACTATGGCAGAGAATTTTATATGCTGCACAAAAGCTACGAAACGAACAATAATTTTTTTAAATTAGGAAATCTATTAGCAAAAGAACTGTTAAATGTATTGAAGTGAATGGTAGACATTTTGAACAGTTTTTGTCAAAAGCAGATCTATTTTTTTACTAAATATCGTCACAGTTTCAAAATGGAAAAGTTATCAGTCGCATAGTTAAGTTTGTTTTCGTTAATGTTATTTTCTTTCAATAGATTTTCTAGTGTCATAGTTATTTTAAATAAAGTTAATTAAATGATAATCCAATTTTTGTCTGCATTATTCTCAATGACTTATACTAAAACATTATTTATGATGTAAAAAATGATTGGTAAAGAGTAACAAGACATTACTGCTTGCTTGGGCTGCTGTACTAAATAATTTGAAGGCAGATATCTCGAAAACGGCGACTCTGAGCGACCCGAAAGTAGTATACCTTTTTTACGTAAAAAATATGAAAAAAGTATTATTTTCAATAAAAACTTAAATACAGTTAAGCACAAAAAAGTTATGACCTTATGAAAGAGACAAAGATGTCGCAGACAGCGCCCCCTACATTGTACACTCAATTTGTTAAAAAAAATGAATTTCTCGACCTAAAAACCTACAAATTTTTGTGAAAAAAAGTTAACTTTTGTTAAAGTTATTGGGGAAAAACAAAAAAAAAGTTTTAAGTTTAACACCCTGTATCTCAGTTAATATCAACTTTTGGATATAGGTAAATATAGTTAAATCGTAATATTTTTACATCAGGAGTCTGTGGTTTTTCCATGTACCATTAATTAGCGGACACCCTGTAGAATTTATTACCCAGGTAAAATTTATTGAGGTATTTACTTTACAAACAATAACAATAAAAAGTTTTTTTTGGTACCTGTCAGTCATTTATGCGTTAGGTACATTTCATTTCATACATTGTTCAACACAAAGTTTTTACTCATATCCAAAATAACGTTCACGTTACAAGAAAGAATTGAACTTATTGTTTTTTACATTAGAATCAATAATTGCACGAGAGCTATAGCTGCAAGTTTTAATTAAATTCATCCCGAATATTCTTTGACCCATAAAAGCGTGTCATCAGTTGATAACAAAAGATGCGAAAGAGTAATGTTTGTATAAAATGAAAATGTTGAAGTTGCAGTCCTTGGTAATGTTGGTATGGCTCCAACTATTTCCATTAGAGAAACAACTTTAGTTTCAAGCGTATCAAACAAAGTTGACTATGTTTTGACATCAGATAAGCTTAGAAATATCAGTTGGTTCAGGAAATGAATGATGCTTTTGATCGCAGAATAGAGTTTTGTGAAAAAAACTGAACTATGACTTGTCATTGTCCAATGTTGGCTTTTCTGACGAGGCCACGTTTTGCTTAAATAGAGAAGTAAACTGTCACAGTTGCAAGTACTGTAGCGACATTAACCCTCATTTAATTCGTATAACACATACTCAGCGTCTTTTAAAACTAAATGGGTGAAATTCTAGGCGAAAATCACATTGTAGGAAAATCACCTTCTTTTATACAGACGAATTTAGATAATGAAATTTATTTAAATTTACTTAAAAATGCCATCAATCCCCATATCACAAACATTTTGACAACGATCCGGACTTGGTCGCAGACCAGTTAGTGTTTCAATAAAGCAGAGCACCTCCCCACTACACACTCGTCTAAAAGATTTTGTAGATATTACCTTTTCTGGTCAATGCATTGAAAGGAAAGGCCCAATAGACTGGCCGGCACGATCACCTGATTTAACACCATTGGACTTCTTTCTTTGGAGATACCTAAAATGAGTTTTTATAAGACGTAACCAGAATCATTTTAGGATTAAAGACAACGAATCGTAGGTGAATACCGGCACCTGAAACACTTCAAAGGGTTCGAGATGAATTCGAAGCTCGATTGTATTAGTGCTTGGAAATAATTTATATAATAAATTATTTTTTGTACGAAACATTAGTAGGCACATTTAGTATTATTAGAAAATCAAAAAAAATGTATTACTTTTATCTCAACCAACCGAGTAATAGTCCAGCAAATGATTTCAAATTAAAACAGATTTTTAAAATTATACCTTCTAATCGTACTTACAGTACAAGCTCGGTAACATGAACACAAAAAAACCAACCCTAGTTCATACTACCGATTGTTCACATTATGGGATGAGGATGATTATTATGTTTTTTTTTTGTAAAGAGACTAAATTATAAGTTTCAAGCCTTTGTTTATTTACTTAGTATGTATTATTTATAATACCTATGTATTAAAAAATACCTACAAAATTTATTTAAAAAAAGAAGTAATTTTTAATTGCTTCGTTTTAGATATTGTATTTATAATTACAGCTTTTTCATATAGTTTTTAAGGCATAAAATGTCGTCAATATTAACAAAGTTTTCTTGTGCCCATTGCATGCATAGCTTTAATGCTTCAATGGCTTCAGAATCTTATTTTAGGCTTTGGATCTTCAATGACCTGATAGTCGTCTTCTTCTTCCGAAACAGCATTATCATTTGGATCATCACTAAGGTTAATGCCAGCATCATCCTTATTCCATTCAGTGATATCGTTTGTCGTATATTCAGCATATAACAAAATTGTATTTATAGTAAAGAATACAGTAGCCTATTGTTAAAAAAAAATACCTTGTGAACCTCCCTTAGTAAACTCAGAGTCTCCGAAACAACTTGATCAGCCTCTTCGTCTTTCCAAATTTTTTTAAATTCGCTTAATGGTATGGAATCTTCATCTGTATATTCTGTATTTTTTGACAGTACAGGATACCAACATTTAGATAAGGTTCTCGGTGTAATTTTTTGCCAAGCACTATGCAAATGCAACATGGCGTCTTTTAGTGTAAGTTTTTTTAATGAATCGATTACATCTTCATCAGTTGCTACAATTGAAGTTAGCAAACTCTTCCTGTAATATAGTTTTGTGAGTCTCAGAGCGTTTTGATCCATCGGCTGGATTAGTGGGGTCACATTAGGAGGCATTTCATAGGACGTTTTTAATGTGTCTGCTGGAGGATGGGAAGACTTAAAATCATTCAAAAATTAAAAATGGATTTAATGGTTATGATTAAAATCACTTACTTGTTGAAAAAAGTGGTAAAATAACCAATCCTTAAAGATCTCTGCAGTCATCTATGCGTTTTTGGAATTTTTATAAATGACCGGATAAATTGCTTAAAACAGCGGTGATTTTTTGATTTCCAAGCACCAGCGGTTTTAATTTGAAACAACCTGTAGCATTTGCACATCCTAAGAAGGTCACCCGTTGTTTTGCAATTTTTATTTCTGGAGCCGTTTTTTCAGCAATCGAAACATATGTTTTATCTGGGAGAAGTTTCCAATACAACCCCGTTTTATCGGCATTAAAAAGTTGATTTTCCGTTATTCCAAGCTCATCAATAACTTTTTTTAATTGTTCTTTAAACGGCCCAACCAGTTCCGACTGAGATGATAATTTCTCACCGGATATTTTAAGAAAATTATTTTTACATATCCAAAAATTCTGATTGCTTTTTGTTTTAATATATCGCTGCTTATTGAAATATTTTTTTCTCTTTGAGTACAACTGTTTTTCCATTTCTGGGTACTCACAAGATTTTAATGTACACTTTTTGTTTGGTCCTAATGAGCTGGTTACCCTTTCAAGAATCTTCTCCCTTTTCTTCTTAATCGAACAAATTATTGATTTAGTAACTCCGTATTTTCTAGCCAGTATAGTAACTGACACACCTATTCGATGTTCTTGAATAATATTTGCTTTTTGTTGTAGAGTAAGGGCCTTGTTTTTGACAGTTTTGCCCATTTTGAGAATCGTGCAAAGAAAGGTTGTTACCGAATTTATTACTCAGGCGTTTAAAGTCAACTGAAAACTGAAGAATAAAAGCCATATAAACGCTGTGAACCATGCAAACATGCTACGACAAGTCAAAAACCAGCGAGAGAGTCAAAATATTACTGGGATATTGGCTCAAAAATCGTTTAAAAATGTATTGTTTAATTGTTCACATTATCGAGCAGACTTCTTTCTGTTCACACTATAGAGTACCTAATACAAAAAATATTTTATTCATAAAACCGAGTTCGTATATACACTGTTAAAAAGAAAATGTAAATTTACACACTAAACCATTGGTTATTTTGATGCCATGATCAGTAATGGTAAAAATACATTAATATGTAAAATTACATTTTTAATGTATTTTTACATTTTTTACGTAAATATTCGCAATGTAAATTTACATACTAAAACGTAAATTTTCAAATTTAATTGTAATTGTACACTGTAAAACTTCAATGACAATTAAAGTATTTCTTCAACAAAAAATATCCTAACGTTTGGTATTATTACTATAACTCAATATGTAATGCCACCATGTTTTTTTAAAAAATGTACGATGTAAATGTACCATGATTTTAAATGAATTATTACTACTGATCGAATTTTTAACATGGAATTTTACATAAAAAGTCCAAAAATACATTGCATATTAACCAATAATATGTACATTTACATTACTAGGAACAGCGGCGGGTTGGTTAATCAATGCCGGGTCAGGGTTTGGGTTTTTATACCCAAACCTAATCCGGAATTGATAAACCCGCCTCGTCGCTCTAAGTAATGTAAATGTACATATTAGTATTTGCAATGTATCTTAAAGCTTTTTATAAAAAATGTCATGTTAAAAAATCCCCTGATAAGGAAGAACCATGCAGCCGGGCTCCGCCCAACCACCTTCATCGCCTATACGAGGGTTGTCTTTTAAGTTTTGCATATGCAGCTGGAATAAAACAAAAAATAACTTTTAACGACTTTATTGTTTTTCAAACTATTCTCCACGAAATTTAATGCACTTTTGCATGCGCTCAAACCAGTTGTCAAAGCTGTTATTCCACTCGTTTGTGGGTACTGTCAAAATTGCATTTTTAAAGGCGTTAACTGCTTCCTCTGGCGTCTGAAACCTCTGACCACGCAGTTCATTCTTGATTTTTGGAAAAGTATAGAAATCGTTGGGACTTAGGTCGGGACTGTACGGAGGATGATCCAATAATTCGACGTTTTGATAAGTTAAAAATTCAATAGTTTTCCGGGCTGTGTGCGAACTTGCATTGTCTTGGTGGAGGATGATTCGTCGTTGTGGGTTCGCTTTTCAAAGCTCAGCGATGACTTTCGGCAATCAAATGGTAATGTACCAATCGGCAGTAACAGTTCGTTGATTCTCCAGAGGAATTGTTGCAACATGACCTGCTTTTGAGACAAATGTTGCAACCATCTTTTTGGATACACTTCGAGAACGAATGACTTTTGTTGGCTTTTCTTCATCTTGAAATACCCATACAGACGACTGACGTTTATTTTCAGGTTCATATGAGTAAATCCATGATTCATCACCACTGACAATGCTGTACACATTTTTAGAGTTTCCTGCCTCTAAGCGGTCTAGAGTTGTTTGACACCACATCACCCTAGCTTCTTTCTGTTCTTCAGTTAACAGATGCGGTATCCAGCGGGAAACTAATTTTCTTACCCGTAATTCTTCATGCAAAATTTTTTGAATTGAGGTCTTTGAAATCGCCAATGAAGCCTCAATCTCACGATATGTCACATGTCGATCTTCCGTGATAAGCATACGCACAGCATCGATGTTTTCTTGGGTGACAGCCGTTTTTTGGTGCACCTGACCTTGGATCGTCGCTAAGACTAACCCGTCCACGCTTGAATTCTGCATACCAACGAGAAACTGTCGACTGATGTGGTGCTTCATTACCGAAAACAGAAATCAACTCAGCACAGCATTCTTGTTGAGATAATTGCCTTCGAAAATTGTAAAAAATGATGGCCCGAAAATGTTCTCTGTTTAATTCCATGGTATGCCCAATTTGCTACCTTTAAAAATTCACTGTAGCTGTAAAACTATATGTATCGCACTGACGTTTTGAATTTAAGAAAAGTAAAGTTTGAGGTTAAGTTTGACTAATGACATTTGATTAGTGACGCCCTCTATGTTTCTATATGCAAAACTTAAAAGACATCCCTCGTATACCCGGTGACTCCTTCAGAATGGACTATATAGGAACCCTCCCCCTACCTATTAGGAAGCAGTGAAATAACTATCCTTTACTCCAAGGCCCACCGATGTATAGGCCCACAACTCCGCGGTAGTCATAGGCTTAGTTTATTGAGGTTTATAAGTATAGTCCGCCTTACATATTAAGATTTATATGCTTAAGTTAGAATAAGGTATCATACATATTAAGTAAAAGTTAGTGTGAGTGTCCTACATTTTTCTATGATCAATAAAGACAGTTTCAAAGTAAATAAGTCTGGTAAACCACACCTTTTAAATATTTAAAATGCTTGTTACATATAGTTTGATGAGCTTTAAACTAGT
Organism: Anthonomus grandis grandis; assembly: GCF_022605725.1. Taxonomy (NCBI): domain Eukaryota; kingdom Metazoa; phylum Arthropoda; class Insecta; order Coleoptera; family Curculionidae; genus Anthonomus; species Anthonomus grandis. The sequence continues at coordinate 33,844,375 of NC_065547.1, read as the reverse complement.
CTTACAAGCTATCGTTAGCATTTTTATGAAATTTTATAGCATACCATTATAAACAATTTTTGCAGAACTGAATGTGACTATACCAAGCTTATAATAAACATTTTGAATTTTAGGAATAGTAAAAATTCATTTTATTTTAAAAACGTTTATTAATTAAATTGTAAATGAAATAAACATACAAATAAATCAGTCTCCAGTCAGTCTTAATTATATGCAAAACCAACAAAACAGAAACAGTTAAACAAGATATCGAACATTTCGAAAATACACAAAACCAAATATCTAACTCTTAAACACTAAATTAAAAAAAAACAGTTTATGAACACGTTTTCTTTGCGTATTCTATAAATATAACAAAAAAATGCAAATATTAACCAAAAAAATATAACCCCAGGATCTTTGTTTCAATAGTTGGCAAAAAGGAAAATTAATCAAAGATATATACTTTTTTTTCTAAATAAAACATTTATATTTTACAGATTTCGGTACATACTCTCGAGAACTGTATACTTACCGGAATCTGTATGTATAAACATGTTTTTCATATATTTCAATTTATTCAAAGGCCTTACTACAAAACTTACATTCCTACATTGTTAATTGCTTATCTGTTATCTTTTTTTCTACACAAAAACCATAATTTTTACTTTTTCCGCACAAAATACACCGGAGGATGCTTAACCATCACCTAACAGAGTAAACAACCAAATGCAAATGGCGCATCAGTTCGTTGCCGCATGGTGAGGAAAATGCACCACGCGTGCGCGGCTGACGCGTCTGTTAAGTTATTACATACACTATTTATGTAATTTTACATTTTATTGGTATTTTTACACGGTAAAATGTATTTTTACACAGTTAAATGAAATAATACATAGTAATAAAACATTTTAATGTGATAATACATAGTATTAATAATTTTTTGCAATGTAAAATGAATTAATACGTTAATTTATGGACAAATTACATTTTAGTTTGTAATATTACCATAAGATATGGAAAAATTCTCATTCAAATGCAAATTTACGTTACCAAATATGTTTTTATGTCAAGTATGCATATGAATTGTAAAAACACTGTAGCAAGTATTTAAAAATAATGCGTAAAATTCCATTCATTTTTATCAGTGTACGAGTGTTTACGCCACCGAGCTTATTCTGTATTTTGCGATTCTCCATTAGCAGCTAAGTTACAAATCTTCTGACCCTTATCATTAATTACGAAGTTTAAAGCGGCTAATTTTTGTGGTTAGTTAATTAAATTAAAAAATAGCTAATCTCTTAGACAAGCTGTCATTTCAACAGGAATGATAGTAGAAGCCTCAAACTTGGCAGGTATACTGGAGGTATTCTGGAACTACTGAAGAGACCTTGTAACGTGTCAATCTACATACTTCTGATTAAAAATTATTGCCTTATTCTAGCAGGTTTGAGACCACTACTTTTTCATGTATTTAAATATTTACTCCTGAATATCTTTACCTTTACTTTCGTCCTCATGAACAGTTTTCCTAAAATAATGACCTCGGCAACCGACAGGAAATGAGATATCGCCGAAATTATTCCAACTTATATTCCAGTTTTTCGCCTAATGAGGTACATGATTGATACAGTAAAAATCCGAACGAGTCTGTAAATGATAAATGGCGGTTATTAAACGCAGTACTATACCGTAAAATGTAAAATGCCCCGATCCCTATTACCTTAATAGGGCCGAATGTAAAAACTATTTAGGAAGACACATTAGCCACGTCTGACGAAGATTAATCGTCGTTTGTTTTGTTCGCGTTTCTCGCTTTTTAAAAGGCGCTTTAAAATCTCCGCGAGGTCTGCACTTAACGGCCGAATATTTATCTCTTTTGGAAATTAATAGGGGATAAATACCCTATTATTTGTCGTTCCAAGAAGGATCGGTTCGTTCGGTTAAATTCGAAAGAAGTCATTTGTTAATACGGTTTTTACTAGTTCTTTTCAACATTTATTTAGGTTTTCATTCCATTTCTTAGTTTTTCTAAATGTAGTTTATGTGTTGGAGCGTCAACTTCAACATTTTCCCTATTATTTTAAATACTTACAATTTACGTCATGAGAAACAATATGGCTTCAGAGGTCAAAAAAGTACAGAGAGGTATTATTTTTAAGCTAGTAAATAACATTACTTTAATAATCAAAATAAATAAATAAATTAGGCAGTATTTATGGCCTTTGACACCATCATACATGATATTTTATACCAGACTTGAAGAAAATGAGGTTCGAAATCGTTAATTTAATAAAAAACTATGTAAAAAGTATAAGTCAGGCTGTGAAAATTGATGCAAGAATAAGTACTTTTAATATAACAGAATGTGGTATACCACAAGGTACGGTGTTGGGTCCATACCTTTTCTACTATATATAAACAACATTGATATCGTTCGTCAAAACTGTAGTCTTATCTCATATGCGTATGATACTGTTTTCCTTTTTCATTAAAAAACTTAGGAAGAAACTTATAAGAGAGCCGAATAGAGTGTTAATGCGTACACGCACAATAACTTGCTTAGGCTTAATTAAAAAACACAAGAGCCATAATTTGAGGAATCCCTGTTATGTGACTACAAAAAATATTTTGTAATAATCCCATTAAATAACTCAGCATTATGTTGGATAAACATCTAAAAGGGGACGAACATTTTACTTATGTATATTTAAATTAAAAAATTAGAGATCTGTTTTATAATCTTCTTCAATTACGTGAAATACTAACTTCAAAAATGTTGCTAATTTTATGCAGATTTCTGGTGGTATCAATGCTTCAGTATTATATTCTAGCGTGTTTCCTGTTGGTTAGGTGTAAATTAAAATAATCGAAAATAGTTACCTAATTTATTTACACGTTTCACTACCAAACACGATATTTATTTACACCTATTTAAATCTCGTGCCAATGTTTCTAACTTTACTTCACTGAACTAAAATCTATCAGCGATGCGGCTCCTTATATACTCGGCAGAACGCTGTTCCTGGAGATTCCCGCTAACCTTTGTGCGGTGTACCACTTTTGTCATTCCGAAATGACGGAGAATCAGCTGGTTTTTCACTTTTTACTGCTATCCATATTATTCGATTGTTAAATTCATTTGTTGCTGCTCTAAAATTTGAAATTTCTCCAATTACGTCAACCTCAGATTTATTGAAGCTAGGTTGTATTATTAGATTCGTAGCACGTTGCAGCTCATCTGCGGTTAAATTTCCTCCTTTATACCTAGGATCGAATAGATATGCTGCATTGTGAGTGTCGGTGCAGGCCATATCGATTCTTTTTATTACCGATTTAGTCGTCAGTTTTTCCTCATTTTGAAGAAATGGACTTTCTGAAACAAATGCATTAAAGTGTTCTTTCAAGAGGAACAGCTTGTGCCGGACATCTGACAAAGTAGCAGTAGTATTTTCCATGAAGGTGATCAAACGAACAACAGGATTCAGTAACTCAATAAATTTAACGTTTCTATCCCAAAATACATCATCATTCAATATGGTAGATTTTATTTTATTTGTTGCTAGTGTCTCAATATCTGGATGAATTAAACATTCTTTAAATAGCTATTTATTCACGAGTATGCTTTCCATACAAGTGACTGTACTGCCTCATCTAGTTGCGACTGGTAATTTCAGGGCTTGAAAATTACCGCCCTGCTTTTCATTTAAAATGGCGTTGGGAATATGTTTTAATTTAAAAAATTTCACAATCTCGGGTACACCAAACGCCTGTAGACACAAAGACCACTTCTAACATTCTTCGACTCATCCTTAAGTTCAGATTATCAAGTCTTAATGCGAGTTTCGAAATTGCTAGGCTTCTCAGATCCTCGGCAAGTAACTTCTCCGTTACATAATGCAAAGCATACCAAACATGTTTATAGGTTGGCTTCTGGCATGACGCCTCTTTGGTAACCAGGTAGAAGATCTTTTTACAAGTCTCTTGATAGATTATCTTTAGTGCTTGACCGCCTTTGGGGTTAGACGCAGCTCTTAAATTTTGCTGAATATTCTACAAAAAATGTGTTCCTCCCATAGAGGTACATGTAGAGGTGCTTTATCTCTTAAAACAGCTAGCAACTCTCGGCGAATAACGTAATAGTTGCGCTCTCACTTGGACTCTCTTTCTAAAGTAGCTTTTTCTTTTTGGTCATTCTGGATTTGGGACAAACCAGTCGGTATCCAGTAAACATTTTTCTTTAGACAGGGGATAGCTCAGAATAGGTGCGCTTATCAGACCCTTTTTTAGGTGATCGAAGGCTTCCTGAGAATCTTGGGACCATTGGAATTTTCGTTCTTCTTCTGTTAGCCTGGCCAATGTGTCTGCGATGTTGGCAAATCCCTCCACATAACATCGGTAGTAAGTAATAGTAAGGTAGTCAGTAATAATCTTAAGAAGCTTATGTTTCTTTTTGAGAGCTGGTCAATCTTTGATAGTCTGGACCTTTGCTTTATCAACAGAAACTCCTTGACTGGAAACAAAGTGACACATATACTGCACAGCTCTTTAAAACAGATGACAATTCTTTGAACTTTCATCTAGAACCTCGTCGCCCCAAGAACATTTATTCAAAATACAGATCCAAGATTCACGACGACCTTCTTTAGTTTTCCGGATTGGCCGGTTTTCTGAAAATAATATTTTAAATATAAGAAGTCTATGTATGTATAACTGCATATTAAATTATATTTTCATTCTCTTGTACTATTTCTGTACTCTATTCTACTTGTCTACGTATTGCCGCACCTCCGCCAAACAGAAACTTTTTTTTCATATATGTTTTATTAATTTTTTTACATAAGTCTAGTTTGCGGCATCGATATAAATGTTCTTTGATGAACGTATTCTCATGATTTTTCACTTTAGTCTGAAAAGAATATTTAGATTTAATAAAAAGTAATAAAATTGAAGGGAATTGCACAGGAGATGCTATTTTTAGCCTTCTTGAGTTAATCTACACCAGTCTCAATGTGAGTGATGTGGCTGCAGTGGTGTTCTATGATGTATCCAACGCATTTAATTGTGTAATTCACGGAATACTATTGTCGAAACCAGTGAGATGGCTTTCGAGACTAATCCTTGGAATGGTTCAGATTCTACTTATCACGTCAACTTTGACTTTGTTCCTCACAGGAAGAGCAACTTTTCATTAGAGTTCTCCAGGGTTCTTGGGACTACTACTCCTCCTGTTAGGATATATTACTGATTTACCACTTCTACCAATAATAGGCAACACTGTTTGCTGATGAAATTTGACTGATCTTGATGAGTGACTGTGAGCACTGACCTTAAAATAAGTAAGGAATGGTATGGTGCAGATATTGCGTTTTAAGAGGTATATGGATAATGTTGTGCTGAACAATGAATTTATTCAAAGGTACCATTCTAGCAAATGTTTGGGTCTAGCAGTTGATGATGGGCCTAACTTTCAAGACCGTATTACCAAGGTAATAAGGTTTTTTCTGGTTGCTATGCTCTTAAAGTAATTTCTTATAATTTAGACTTTGACGTGGCAAAAAGAGTTTCACCTGAGCTGTGGTTTATGTTATTGGGGCTAATGCGCTCAATATAGGTTTGACTTACTGTTTACCTTCAAAAAAGAGCAATTCGCTTTCTATCTAAAATAGGATATCGTGAGTTTTCGGTCCACTTTTTGTAAAATATAGATTTTAAAATGTTGTTCCTTTATCACTCAAAGAAAAAAGTAATCGCTACTAGTTGTTCTGCTGTGGAATGCTTTGTGTGTTTACAAATTTCCTAGTATTTACATTAATTTGTTTATTTCAATTTAATATATCGAAGTATTTGTGATTAAATTTTATTTAATTCTAAAATGGTTTATTCAACTGCAGAAAGAGTAACGCTGATTGAACTTCTACGAAAATAGTAGATCTAGCGAAGTGTGAATCCAGATAAACATGTTCACAGACAATAGATAATTGAGCTGCTGCAAAAGTTTAGGGTGACAGGATCAGCTGCAAACCGAAAACCAATTGTTCTAAATTGAAGGATAGTTGGAAACAAACCTAGGGACATTGCTGTTTTGGGCAACGTCAATATGTACCCTACATTCAGCACCAGGTAGTAAATCTTCAGTGTGTGGCATATTACGTAGCATTTGCGGAATTTTAAAGATACATAAATGTCATCCCAACAAAATTAATTTTGTACAACAATTAAATGATGCTGACAGACAGTGTTCGTTATTTCCAAACGGAACTGTTAACCTTCACAATTGTAGATACTGGTCTGACGAAAATCAACATCCTGATAAATTAAACGTCTGGATTGGAATTTGTGGTGATTATTTATTTGGTCTTTCTTTATCCAAGGAATCTTAATGGAGAACTGTGTTTGCAATTATTAGAAGACGTGATCGATGCTACATTGACAGAAACGTACAAAATAATAATAATTTTATTGCCTCATTATATTTTTGCTGTTCGAGAATATTCAAACCGGACGTATTCTGGCAGATGGATCCGAATTGGCAGAAGAGAACAAATGAAGTGGCCCGCAAGATTACCCGACTTGACTCCCTTCGATTTTTTGTGGAGTCATTTAAAAAGTAAAATTTATAAAACTCAGCCAGAGTCAATGAATGAATTACGCCATTGCATCATTGATGAATGTCGGGCTATTACATCAGAAATACTTTATAACGTCCGGGGACATTGTGAATAAAATCTTTTTGAGGATCACACTTCACTTTGGACACTTATTATCATAATCAAAGAATTATGAACAAAATTTATATTCTGTGTTTTTTTTTTCTGTTTTGCCCTAACTTTGATGATAAACGTAATGAGAAATGTAGAGAATATTTCCTTATTTTATTGTTGGACCTATTGAAAGGAGAATTTGATGACTATTAGGGTATCACATAAAGTTTAACTCTATTTTCGTGACGAATGCGTGACGCTAGTGACGAATTTATTTTTAATAAAGCCCAAAAGACTTCTCCGATAAAAAAGTTAATGGATTTTAACATTTTTCCAAAAGGCAATAAATCGTTTAATAAAACGAAATCGTTTTTTAATAATTCTTTTTTCCCTATTTTCTTAAATATTGCAGCATACAATTAAAAAATTGAGAAGATTAATTACCTTTGACTGAAGGTATTATTTAACCCCTAATTCCATTTAAGATTTTGGGGTCAGAGCACACCCTCGCGAGGGGGTTGAAATTGCAAATCCGATGATATGCAGAAAATATTTCCCCCTCAAAATAAAAATTGACGGGTCCTACCTATTCTTTTTTTAATAAGCGGTATACGAAATACGAGCCATGCTTCGTTTTGATTAACTGACTCCGAATAACATTTTTCTATCATTAACCGTTTTTAAGATATTGATGAATGAAATTTTAAAGATGTTATGTAAATCTTGGAGCGTCTACTTCAACAATTCGATGGAATATCTCAGTTCCTGCTGATCTCATGGCATTTTTTCTCATAAACAAAGTTAAAACGTTCTCTAAAAACGATACAACTTTCATGATACCTTAACTGTTCCCAAAATATTGGGCATAAAGTCAACAAATCAATTTTAAACAAAATTACTTTAGCTTAAGGCACCTTCCACATAAATCTTTCACACATTTTCAGATATTGCTACAAAAAGAAAAAACGGTTTTTGACGGTCTATAACTCACGACAAGGCAAAAACCGTATACAAGAGTCGGTCCCAAAGGCGCGAAATAAACGATCAGAGGCCCTTCGACACTTACGAAAATTCGAAAATACGGCCTCCTCGTAACTTTTATGGCGTGTGCAATTTAAACACCTTAAAGCGAGCCATAAGGACGTAAATAATCGATAAGCATTATCATTATTTTAGCACCCTAATAAGATGTAAATTCGAGCGCATTATTTTAAGTGGTTATTGTTGGAAAATTGCCGGGCATCCGGTCCTTAGCCGTCGCTTGGCGAATGACAGATAATAAGTCGCTTAACTGTCATTTGTCTTTAAGTAGAGACATTAAATTTCGTTTTATAAGGTCCGCTAAGGGTCCAAGAAGAGACGCAAAAAGACGAACGACAGGTGATTCGAAGTCGGAACAAGAAGCAAATCGACTTATCAATAACCATTTTAAGATATATATAATTAATAACAAATTTAGATTAATAATACATTAATAAGGTAGAAATGAATCTCGCTGGGTAATCCGAAGTACGTCTGGTCATACAGAGTGTTACAAAAAATCGGTGCAAATGTTTTAAGAGTGTATTCTTGGAGTCAAAATAAGACTTTTTTTTTGCTATAAACATGTATCCTAAAATGCGTCCCCTCATAGCTACAGCCCTCTCAAAGTTGTTGAAGAAAATCGATTATCTAGTTTAGCATAAAAAAACCTAAAATTTTTGTCTCTTGCATTTGTTCGATCTAATTAAGCATTTTTGAGAAAATCTCTTCTAAACGAAAAGGAAGCATTATTAAACCCAATTAAACTGTCAACTTTAAAAAAACGAAGTGGGCCGTGATTGCTTTAATTTTTTGTCAAATCCAATTAATTTTATCAAAAACATGCAAAAAATGATAATTTTAGATTTCTTCACGGCTAATTATATGGTGTTCTAGATTTTCAATTTACTTAAGATATTATGAGCCATCATCAGGGTCCCTCTGAATTCTTTTCTACAATTGGGTTTACCCCAATTTTGAGACGAAAAATGGCAAAAGGACCAAAAACAATGGGGACTCGTACATTTTCAAAAGATAGTCTTCAAGAAATTTGCGCAGGCTGTAGCTTTGAGGGGGTGTATTTTAGGTCACACGTTTATAGGGAAAAAAAGTATTATTTTAACTCCAATAATAGGATGTTAAAATATTTGCACCGAATTTTAAAACACTCTGTATGCAAAATAAAAGAACTGGTTTTAGCTTTACCAGAATGACCTACAATGACGTGATTAGCACGAATATCTCGGATACTGCGGATGTTTGCAGAATACTTTTCTCATATGAGCAGGTCAATAACCTACTATCTTTTGATTCTGATAAATCAATTCGTGTGAGCACTTTAAACTCTGTCCACACAAGATCTTCTTTTAAGTATAAGCTGTGCGCTGGACCAGATAGGATTTCGACATTCTTCCTAAAGAACTGTATTTGTATTCTTACAAAATCGATACTGGTAATTTTTAATAAATCTTGTAATAAGTTGCCAAAGTTAGTTAGTTAGCTTAACTGTCTCGTTAGTCATTGATAGGATTGCCTGGATTTATTAAAGGTAGACCTACTGATTCTAATTTAGTGCTGTATGTCAATTATTTCTACAGCTACTTGGAGAAGACAATTCAGGTTGATCGGGTTAATCATGGGGTACTTTTGCAGAAACTTAAAGCTTTATATACAGGGTGTTTTTTATGTATTGCGACAAAATTCAGGAACGTGTTCTTTGGACAAAATTTCGCAAAAAAGTTCCTAAACCTTTTAGATTTTGAGCTACAGGGTGGTAAAGTTTTAACAAAAAAAATGATTTTTTTTCGATAACTTAAATACCCCTGTAGATATTTGTCCAAAAATTGCAGAGTCTGTGTATCCAGAGCCATTTACCAACATACTTTTAACATTTTTATGTTCTCCAGTGGCGTGTGTGCGGGTTTTCCGCTGAATACTTTTATAAAGAAAAATGGTACGCTACTGGTTTTTCTTGTATTAAAAAATATTTTTAAATTCCCCGTTTTATTTGCAGCATTTTTGATTCGTTGGACTTTGTCCGTTAGATGCACGGTTTTCGCACAAAAAATTAAAAACTATGGACATGTTGCTCAGATTTTATTAGACTTTCTTTATTCTAATAATTATTCGTTTTTTTTTAGTTTATTGCAATTTTAATAATAAATAATAAAATTTTTATTAAATAATTTAGTACAAAGGCCAGCACAATTTAATAAAATTGTAATTGAGGATTTAAAAATTTTGCTTCTACAATCTTTAATTTAAAATACAAGTTTTTAAGTGATAAAAAATATTCAATTTTTTATTATTTATTTAAGTAATATTATTATTTTTACAAAAGTTGTTCAAAGTGTGCTCCTCCAACATCAATACAAGCATCTAATCGACGTCGCATTGATTGGCGGACACGTTCAAAAATTCCTGGTGTCTGCCGAATTATGTCACAAGACGTTATAATGCGATTACGCAATTCCTCCACATTATCAATTGGATTTCTATAAACCAGTGATTTAAGGTGGTCCCACAAAAAAAAATTCAGCGGATTTAAGTCGGGAGTCCGTGGGGGCCAAGGGTGAATACTTCCCCGACCTATCCAACGATTTGGATACGTAATATCCAAATACTGCCAAGCCATAAACTAAAATGGGCTGGAGCACCGTCATGTAAAAAAAACATTTGCTGTCTCAGCTGAATGAGGACATCTTCTAGCATCGCTGGTAATTCATTTTCAAGAAATTCTTGATACACTTGTCCAGTCAACCTTGCTGGTAAAAAAAATGGACCGATGAGAAAGTTTTCAATAATGCCGACCTATATATTAAGTGAAAACTTGTGCTGATGACGGTTTTCTGCCACAGCATGTGGGTTCTCATAATGCCATATGTAGTTATTGTGAAAGTTCATAATTAAGTCCCTGGAGAAATTAGCCTCATCAGTGAAAAGTATTTTTCTTATAAACGCTGTATTTTGCCTTATGCGTTCTTGCATCCAAGGACACAAAGCCGTTCTTTTCGGAAAATCGCCTGGCAAAAGTGCCTGCACCCGCTGAATATGATACGCGTATAAAAGGTTTCTTTTAAGAATATTCCAAACTGTAAAGTTACTAATGTGTACCGTCTGAGCAATTTTCCTAGTGCTTGTGGTGGGATCTTCCTCGAATTCATTGAGCACCTGTTCCTCAATTTGAGGAGTAGCTGTTCGGGGATGTCCGTTTTCAGCGGTGAGTTTTTTAAAGCTGCCGGTTTCACTTAGATGTTGGTGTAAACGCGTAAACATGGAGTGATGAGGAATAACAGGATTCGGGTAACGTTCAGCATAAATACGCAAGGCTTCTTGTGCGTTGCCGTTAGCCAGTATAGCCAGTTTGGCATAAATGAAGTGCATATCGCACATTTCATTATTTGTGTAATTGTTAGCCATTTTTTTAACAAATTAATCTTGTCAACTGGTGGACAGTGACTATGATTTAAAATTTTAAATATCACAAAATCTTACAAATATCAACTTTATCGTGGGCAGAGGAGGAATGTGGTAAAAAGATTAAACTTTTAAACAAGAATGTGATTATCGGTGGCGTTGTCCGTAGTTACGTTAAAAAAAAATTATGTTCACAGGCTACTTTGCGATTTTGGAAGCGTGAAATATTAACACGTTACTCATATGTCACTTTTTTTAACATGTTAAATAAAGTGACATAATATTATGAACTACAATGAAATTTTAAATAAAATTCAAAAAAAAACTTACTTTTTATAACGATCATAGAAAAAATAAATTTTAGCGATCAGTCAAAGTAGAAAAATGTTTTTAAATTTTTTGTGCAAAAACCGTGCATCTAACGGAAAAAGTCCAAGGGATTAAAAATGTTGCAAATAAAATGGGGAATTTAAAAATATTTTTTAATACAAGAAAAACCAGTGGCGTACCATTTTTCTTTATAAAAGTATTCAGCGGAAAACCCGCTCTTACGCCACTGGAGGACATAAAAATGTTAAAAATATGTTGGTAAATGGCTCTGGATACACAGACCCTGCATACCAATCTTTAGACAAATATCTACAGGGGTATTTAAGTTATCGAAAAAAAATCATTTTTTTGGTAAAACTTTACCACCCTGTAGCTTAAAATCTAAAAGGTTTAGGACCTATGTTTATAGGAACTTTTTTGCGAATTTTTGTTCAAAGAACACGTTCCTGAATTTTGTCGCAATATATAAAAAACACCCTGTATTGCGAGGCCTCTTCTACACTAGATCTCGAGATTCATCAGAGGTAGAGCCCAGATTTTAAACTTGGAGGCACATGTTCCTCCTGGGCCATCTGGAGTACCACAGTTTATTTTGCCTCTTTTTAATTAATTTGGTTCAAAAGCTAATATTCGCTGATGATGTAAAGTTGTTTGGACTTACCACATCTCTATATAATGCGCTCCTGCAAGAAGATCTTAATTTGTTTTTTGATTGGTGCCATGAGATTACTTTTTCTAAGCAAGAAATTCTATTACATTTTTTATAACATCATTAATGTAGCAATTGGTGTCAAAACAGAGGTTTCTGACTTGGGAATACTTGATTGAATATTTATCCCGGTTGTCTTTTAAGACACATCACATCAATTAACTGACCGGTAGGTATTGAAAGTGCTGCTGGTTTAAGTCAGCGTTTTACTACCTGTATTTGTCTTTGTTTACTTTCAGACTACTTTAATGCTCCCTTGTTAGGGCCATTTTGCAGTATGGCTCAATTGTGTTGTCCACTTCACCTAACTGCTACATTGAGCAGATTGAAAAGACTTAAAATAAATTTTTAACGGTGGCTGCTTTTAGATGTTATTAGACTATCATTGGGTCAGAGATAATCTGAACTCACCCATATAAGAGTCACGAAGAACTTTACTCGACTTAGGTTTTGTGCATAAGGTATTATTAAATGCTACTTTGTCTTGAGTTATTGTTTCACTTTAAACTTAAAGAAAAATAGACAATCAGAAATATTTTCAGTCTCACTCCACTATACCAATTATGACATTAATGAGCCAATTACACAAGTGATTTGGAGTGATAATGGCTTATCGTGACAAATAAGCTTTTTTAACTCTAAAGTGACATCTTTTAAAAGGCAGTTAAAATAATATTATTTGATAAAGTGTCACCATTCTTTGAATTACGGATAATATTTTTGGTATCATCTCTTTGTAAGATGTTGTCTTTTTTCTTTTGTTGTGATACTGCAATTATTTAGTGCTTTTACGCTATATCTGTATATATACAGGGTGTCCCGAAATTACATCGCAATATGTTACCAGCCGCATCTTTGTCTAAAAATAAGACAAAAAGTCCATATACAGTATGGTTCAAAAGTGCATCGTTTTTAAATTACAAGGTGTTTTATGAATCATGTTAAAGATGGTTTTTTGTTAATATATCCGGAACGCCTAGTTGTAATCTTTTGAAATTTTCAACATTTACTATTGGTTTTATTAAAAACTGATATTGCAACCATTTTTGCCAAAATGTATACAGGGTCGTGTAAAATAAGTGGTCGGTAAAGTTTAAATTGTTAAAACTTTTTTTCTAGCAACTCCGTGATAATTTTGGTATTAGAATTGAAAAGAATAAACATTTTTACATAAAAAGGTGCTCTTGTCTAATTTCGATAGGAGCTTCCGTTTTCGAAAAAATTAGATGTAAATGTTTTGCAAAGAGAATGCGTATGTTATTTTGGTAACAGTTAATAAAATTAAAAAGCATCTTAAAAATCCGTTAGGGATAAACATGACCTAAGGCTATCACAAATACTTTATTTAAGATCAAAAATTGTTTTTCAAGTTCAATTGTTTTTTTTTATGTAATTGAATAGGTAAAAAAAAGGAACAATTAATATATTACGTAAAAAAAAAAACATAAAAACACCAAACAAAAAAGCACAAATTACAACAAATGTTCAAAGTGGATTCCATTTTGCTGAAGACACAATCTTGCCCTACGCGTTATTGCGCGAGTAGCCCTTAAAACAAAAAATGTATTTCTCTTTATTTCATTAACAGCCCAATTAATCCTTTGCATCAGTTGTTCACGGGTATTTATCTCCACGGCATATACCAACTCATTTAATTGTCCCCATAAATAATAATCTAACGAAGTTAGATCTGGAGATCAAGGAGGCCAATTTATAGGACCACCTCGACCAACCCAACGTTCAGGAAAATAGTTATTCATCAATGGTCGCTCCGTCTTGTTGAAAAATCATGTTTTGGCGTAAGATAAAAGGAACTTCTTCCTGAAGCTCCACAAGATTATTTTCCAGCATATGAAGATAATTCTCCGAAGTCAGCTGATTGGGTAATTCTATCGGGCCAATAAGTTGGTCCCCGATTAATCCCGCCTACAAATTTACCGAAAACCTTCTTTGAAAATTACTACGCCTTATGGCTTTTGGATTTTGATCTGCCCAAAAATGCATATTATGCATGTTAAATGAACTATTTCGTGTGAAAGTGGCTTCGTCTGTCCATAAAATGGAAGGAATTAAGTTTGGATTATTAATTTCCCATTGACAAAATTGGATCCTCAACGAAAAATCGTCTGGCTCTAAATCTTGGACCCGCTGGTAATGAAACCGATGTAACCCTTGGGCTTAGCATTCTTCCAATCTAATAAAAATTTAATTACTATCGTAAGAATAAGTAATTTTTTTAATTACTTACTATAGAGCGAGGGATATGTGTGGCTCTTGACACATTTTTTATACTTGCCCCCGGATTTTCTTCAAATACATTTAAAACATTTTCTAAATTATAATCTTCTTGTGGTCTGCCTTGTCCACGAGCTCTTTGAAAACTTCCGTTATTGCATAAATTTCGGTGAGTGTTTATAAAAACTTGACGATCTGGAACATGTCTTAGGGGAAATCTTCAGCCGCTAAAGAATTGCCATTACATAAACCATAAACAAAATGCATGTCAGCTAACTCTTGATTTGTAAATCTATCCATAATTTTTGAAAAATGAATCACAAAAAAGAACTATTTTACTTTGCCAAAGCAAATTTAAAAAATGTGAAATGTCAACAAAACGTTAAACAAAATTTAACAAATAAACTAATTGTATATTGCGGAGGGTTGTTGGGTGGGGTCAGAAATAAAACAGAAACCTGTTGACCTAAATGTCGACGTTTCGACTTATATTAAGTCATCCTCAGGACACTACTTTTTTAATTTACTACCAAAAAGATAAAACTAAAACATAAAATTTATTTTTGTCAAAGAGTGTATGTCCCAAATTTAGATCACACAGTGTATTAACAAATTAAGTTTCTGGTTTTGAACGTATAGATACATACGTCTTCCTTATCTACTAATCCTTAACTTATCAACATAACATTGAATCATAAAAATTAAATAAATAAACGCTCGGAAGAATAAAAACATTTGTTTCTTGGCTTATTGTTGATTCTAGTTTGCCCAAAATAACACCTACAATTTAACCCATGTTAAAAATAATTCTACGCTCCTATTATAAATGTGTTTTAATTATAACTTAAGAAACCTAGACTTAGGTAAGAGGTGTAATGTATAAAAAAAAAAAAAAAAAAAAAATTAATTTTATACTGTTTTTTTTTATAAAATTTTTTTTAACCTGTGTCGTGGTTTTTGTTTTTTGTTGTTTTAATTTTTGTAACTTAAAGAACATTTATTTTAAGAGTGTTTTTTATGTACTTGAAATTACTTTGTTTTATCTCTGTAATTACTTGAATCCATTTCAGTGTCCTGAGGATGACTTAATATAAGTCGAAACGTCGACATTTAGGTAAACAGGTTTCTGTTTTATTTCTGACCCCACCCAACAACCCTCCGCAATATTGAAGATATTGGGTAACAAACACGAAATTGAAAAAAAAAATAAATTGTCAAAAACGAATTTTTTCGAAAACGGAAGCTCCTATCGAAATTAGACAAGAGCACCTTTTTTATGTAAAAGTGTTTGTTCTTTTCAATTCTAATACCAAAATTGTCACGGAGTTGCTAGAAAAAAAGTTTTAACAATTTAAACTTTACCGACCACTTATTTTACACGACCCTGTATACATTTTGGCAAAAATGGTTGCAATATCAGTTTTTAATAAAACCAATAGTAAATGTTGAAAATTTCAAAAGACTAGGCGTTCCGGATATATTAACAAAAAACCATCTTTAACATGATTCATAAAACACCCTGTAACTTAAAAACGATGCACTTTTGAACCATACTGTATATGGACTTTTTGTCTTATTTTTAGACAAAGATGCGGCTGGTAAAATATTGCGATGTAATTTCGGGACACCCTGTATATATATTTTTTGTATAGGTATGCTATGTGCTATGTGTAAAATAAATAGAACGTTGATCTAAGTGTATTTGTTAGCCATAAAGGAAACATAAAAGGTTAAACATTAAAACATAAATAAACCCGTTACAAAAATCAAATATTTTTCCCTCAACTTCTTTAAATTTCCATGCCTCTCATGTATCCACATGTAAATTAGTTGAATAAATAAATCGCCTAGTCACTTTATCCATAATCTCAACTTATTAGGAAAAATATCAACAGCAAGTGACATATCAAGCGATAGTCCAGGTTGATGGTTTTGACAAGTACTAAATTTGATCAAATTTTATTCCAGGATATTTTGAAAACTGTTGATGATACATCAAGGTTTCATAACAGTTTTTTAAAGATAATGTGATGTTCTTTACCTTTGATATCTAGCAAATATATTGTACGATTAAATACAACTGAGACATCAAGCAATAAGTCCAGGTTGACGGTTTGATCGAGAATTGAATTCAGCCACATTTTATAACTGGATATCTTTAAAACTGTTGATGATACATTAAAGTTTTATAGGAGTTTCATTTTCTTTAATTTTAATATCTAGCAAAATTATCAAAAGGTCAACAGCAACTAAGTTATCAAGCAATAACTTCATGTTGATGCTTTAAACGAGAATTGAACTCTGCCAAATTATATTTTTAAGATATTTCTAAAATTATTGATGGTAGATAAAAATTTCATAAGAGTTTTTAAAAGAAATTATATTTTTTTCAACGTTGATTTCTAGATAATTTTTTTTAAAGCAAATTGTATCTTCTTTAAGATTATAAAATTAAAAAAAAAGATCACAAGCAACTGAAGTATCAAGCAATAAGTTCAGGTTGCTGGTTTCAACAAAAATTGAATTCAGCAACATTTAATTTCAAGATATTTCGAAAACTCTTCGTGGTAGACAATACTTTCATAGAAGTTCTTTAAAGGAAATGTGATCTTTTTAACTTTGATATCTAGCAAAATTATCTTAAGAACAACAGCAACTGAGCAAACACAAGCAGACGAGGATTCAATTAATCAAAATATAATTTCAGATGTGGAAGCGAAGCGACTATCCTCAAATAATCAATAACTTGTTAGTTATTAAAATAATCCTATTAGGTGCAGTTTGTTTGCTCCATATTTAAGGAATTACAGCCATTTTTTTAAGAGTTCCTCCTTACATAGTTACGCCATTCCTTATGTACGTAATGTTGTGTTTGAATACTTTTACCATTAGATAATAAGGTCTTTCTTAAAAAATGTTGCTCTAAACAGCTTCTAGGCCACTTAATAAAAGAGAAATAATGAGCTAAGCGACCAAAAAGTAAGTAATTCAGAATACAAGAGAATATATATTTTTTGTCCCTCTTGTCGCTCTCTCACTCACTCTCATCGATCAGCACCACTACTTCGAAAGTTTCCACTTTCAATGTGATAATACTGGAATGTTTGATTTTCATCATTTCCCTCGTCACTCTCACTCTGAACTGATCTACGAGGCTTTTAAGCGTATTGTCATAAAACTTATTATATTTGGATGATCCTATTAATACATTTTACAGTTTCGTCGTGTATCATATTTTATATCTTAAAAAATCAAAGTGGTTTAAATGTGGAGATCCACTCGGCCCCCAATTTAATGCTAATTTAATGGTGTAGTGGTATAAAATTATACATTTCCTTATGGTGGCAGAAGAGTAATTAAGATGTATTACTTCCTGACAACAGGTGCATGTTTTAAAACAATAAAATTTGAATAAATGTCATGCTTAGGTACGAACATAATTTATTTTTTTGATGGGGGTCATAATGAATGGGCTTCGAAAGAATTTGGGGAGTAAAAGGTTTAGGGTGCAATTATTGTGTTGAAAAAGTATATTTTTAGTTTTGGTCGTTTAGTAGCTCGTGAGTAGTTGCCCTGGCTAAAAAATAATTTCGATTACTTTTATAGATAATTTCCTTAGCTATGATTTAGCTTAATATACTTTTGATGATAAATATATGGTTTTTGAGCTATTTGCAAAAAAGTACAAAAAACTCCATATCTTGCGAACGGTTGCTTGGACAAAAAACTACTTTTACCATTATAAAAGGGAATCTTTATCATGATCGCTTTACAAACACATAAAAGGTGTATATACAAAAAATAATGCCTAAAAGATAATAGGCAAAGGTTACAAAAGAAAAATTAAAATTACGAATAAATAAAGAAACAAGGGACTTAACTAAAATAAAACAAATATAATTTTAAATAGGATTATGAGCATAAGGCAAGAGGAGATTGTGCTTTACCACCTCAAAAGAGGTAACGAAGAAATTATTGACTATAGCGTTTGTAAGCATATCATTACAAATGCTGATGCTGTGAGAAAGAGATGAATTTGATGAAATTGAAAATTAGGAGCTCCAAATTAAATAAAATTAATAAAGGTTGCAATTACTACACTTCATATTTTATTTAGTGTATTATATACAGGGTGTCCCATAACTCAGTGGACAGAGCAGTGTCATCCTGCGTTTTATTAGTAACTACATTTTATTACCTACTGTTATTGTATGAAATATGAGAAAATTAACCGAACGTGAAAGAATTGAAATCTTGTGCATGATTGGTTTCGGAGATACACTATCCCTCATATAGTAACTTTTTAAAAACAATAAATAAACATTTACTGCCAAATAATTAGAAATTTAGACATATATAAGATTTAGCATTTAACAAGTACCATGATTGGAATGTTTTTGTTGAACTTGTGAGACCACAGGCTTTGATGATAATTTTATTGGTTTTTAAGCAGTCCATATATAGAGCAACTAAATTTTATTTGAAATTCTGTTCAGTCCCGTTTGTACTCTTCAGATAATCTGTGGTGAATATAATAATATAAAGACTTAAAATGGCAAGGGGTGTACATTTGTCACTGCAAATAGAGGAAAAGATTATGGAAAAAATAAGAATTCGAGAAAAGCAGTCTAAAATAGCAAAAGACTTAACTTTAGAAAAAATCCATAATATTCAGAACTGTTTTTTGGAAGGAGTTCCAAAAAGTGGCAGAAACACTGATAGTGTGGTGGATAGAAATATAAAGAGATTGGTTGTGCAAGATCCCTTTATTAGTGCTTCTCGAGTTAAGCAGCAGTTAGGACTTGTTTCAATATCGGTAAGCACTATAAAACGAAGACTTAAGGAAGCTGGTTTACATGGCAGAAAGTCCGCAAAGAAGCCGTTTATCTCAAAGAAAAACAGACTTCGATTCGCAAGAGAGCATCTTAACCGGACTTACTAAAAATGGAAAACAGACCGATTTAAACTATTTAGATCCGATGGTAATTTGCTGGATTAGGAGATCGGTGAATGAAAGATTTAACCCTAAGTATACGCGACCCACCGTAAAACACGGTGGTAGTGGCATTATAGTTTGGGGTTGCTTTGGCGGGTTAGGTATGCGCCCAATGGTGAAAATTGAAGGTGTTATGGATCGCTTTGTATACCAAAACATATTGGAAAGTCATATGCTACCATGGGCAGAAGACAACAGGTGCTTAAGATGGGTTTTTCAACATGACAACGACCCAAAACACACATCAAAATTAGTTAAAAATTGGTTAAGTGTTAATAAACTTGATGTTATGCCTTTTCCAGCCCAAAACCCAGATCTCAACCCCATTGAGAATTTGTGGAATGAAATTGATAGGAGAATTCATAAAAAAAGTCCATCAGATGTGAACGAACTGCATCAGGAAATTCAAAATATCTGGAAAGCAGTTTCTCAGGACTATATTGATCGACTATTAAAATCAATTAAAAAAAGGTGTGAAGCAGTTAGAAATAAAGGATGTGCTACCAGATACTAAATAAAATGTAAATTTATTTAAAAGAAATAATTTAAATTTAAGTTGCTTTACTTTTGACTCATACAATTTAGATTTTTTTTAGTTTTTACGAGTATATATACAGGGTATTGAAAATAAAAGTTGTGATATAAATAAAGTTGTTTTACTATTACATAAAAAGTAAGCAGACGTATTTTCAAAAAGGAGATAAAAAAAGAAAAAGCTAGATTTAAAAAAAATTTGCTCTATATATGAGCGATAGTGTATGTCGGGTACTCAAAAGGAGGTGGTATATACTGTTGTATAATGCAACTCATCCTGATCGGTCACCTGTTAGCCAAAGCATGGGAAGCAGAGTTGAAGCAAAGTTTCGTGAATTCGCACATGTTCGGGATACTCAAAAAGCTGGTCGGGGTTCAATAACTGAAGAAGATGAGCTTAACGTTCTGTTAACGGTCCAAGATATTCCCCAAGCCACAATCGCAGGCACGGCTTCTAATGTTAATTTTTCGCTATCTTCTGTGCATGAAGTATTGAAAAAAGCAAAGTTCCACCCCCATAAAATATTCTTACTTCAAGAGCTATCGGAGATGATTTTGATGGCCGTAATGAATTTTGTGAGCAAATGGGTCAATTATGTAATGATAACAATAATTTTGTAAAACAAATAATATTTTCTGACGAAGCCACGTTTACGCTAAACGGCCATGTGAACAGACAGAATTGTCGATACTGGGCGACCGAAAACCCTCATGGGTTCACAGAACGTCATACACAACACCAACAGACGAAGACGAGCCAGCCTTTGAACCAGTTTACCCTGAAAAAACAACAAACAGGGAGTCAGTCCCCTCAACATCGTCAGCCTCAAACTCTTCCATTCCAAAGCTTCAAAAAATCCACTATATATGCCCCTAAACAACCTTTCCTTAGCGGTTAAGGGAAGAAGCGCTGATCCCAATATAAACAAAGTCCCAAAGCTAGTGTTAAGAGACACAACAAACTGGGCCACAAAGTATATTATTATATTTTGTGACAATAAAATCAACATTGAAAAAGTCCAAAAGGATAGATTGGGATTAGCGCTTTTCCCCAAAACACCCAAAGATCATAGAACAATTACAGGACTTCTTAAGGAGGAGGGAATGGAATTCAATTCCTTCTTCCTTGAAGAGGACAGGAAACTGAATGTGATACTGAGAGGACTGGACCAAAACTTCAAAGTGGAAGAAGTGGAGGAGGAACTTAGAATGATGGGGTTCGACCGGAGGAACTGGGTTGGTTTAAAACTGGCCCAGGCCGTAGAAGGCCCACGGACCTTATCAGGGTCCTCGTTCCTAAAGAGCAAGAAACTGTGTTTGAGATTGAAAACCTTTTAAACATTAGGGTCCATGTCGAGCGATTAGGGACTCATACCATTGAGAATAAGAGGCAAATTGGGCTGTGTCTTCGCTGCAAAGAATATGGTCACGTCATGAGCAATTGCAACGCAAAGCCGCGTTGCCATAAATGCAAGGGCGATCACTTTTACGCAAACTGTGACAGGAACAGAGCAACCTCGGCAGAATGTTGCAATTGCGGTGGCAACCATCTGGCGAGTTATTGGCGCTGCCAAAAAAACCCTAACATAAACAAACAAAAGAAAAGTTTCGCTGAGACCTTGAGAAAAACAACTGACACGGACTCTAACACCAAAGAATGGCACTTTATCATCGCACATGAAACGTCCCGAGTTTCCAATCAAAAACACAAACCTCTTAATTCTTCTAAGTGTGCCTGACGGGATGCTGGAGAAGAAAATCAATAACCTGATGGCAAAACTTGAAAAGTTAAATTCTAACCCGGCGATTAAGCTATTGATGGAGTCGAGGCCTAAGTTCTCGCAGTGTTCATTTGTTTCCTTTCTAACGTGTTCAAATCCTAGTTCCCATCCATACTAACCACATAAACTCCACATAAAACCTAATCCAAACGCCATAAACATACAACATTTCCAAAAAGCACCGTAAAAGACCGTTGCGTTCACACCTCCGCCCGACCTTTTCTCATCAGCTAAAAAATTCCGCATTCTGAGGGGGCGTGGTCTGCTCCGCAAGCTCGCGTCCAATAACATCACACCCAGACCTTATAAATACATCCAACCTCATCCCGACCAGTCGGTTCCTATTCTCCAAGCGAGTCAAAAATCCAAGCACCTAGATGTGACCCAGAATTATAAAAAGATGGCGCCTAATCTTGATGAAAGTATCATCTCATAAGACCGGCAAGAGCCAAGATGCTAGCCCGGAATATCAGTTCAAAACATCATCATCATACACAACACCCACAAAAAGTCAATGTGTGGTGCGGTATAGTGGAAGGAAGAGTTTTAGGACCTTACTTTTTTATGACACTCTCACTGGTGAGAGGTATTTGGACTTTCTTCAAAATGGTCTTATTCCCGCTCTGATAACTTTGTATCCGGATTTGGACGAACTCGACATGCACCAACATGATCTTTTTTTCAGCTCCGCCACACTATGCTTTACCCGTTCGCAATTATCTAGATGAAGTTTTTCCAAATCGTTCGATAGGTAGACGAGGGTTCATTGAATGGCCACCAAGATCGCCAGATTTAACTCCCCTCAATTACTTTTTATGGGGATATTTAAAAAGTAGTGTCACTAAACCAGCGAATTTAGAAGATTTAAAAGAACAAATACGCCTGGCAATTAGAAATATTACTTCAGATATCCTTAATAACGTTCAAAAAGAATTTTCAAATCGCCTTGGTTATTGTCAGGTTGTTATCGGTGCTCAATTTGAACATTTAATTTAGATAAGTATTGCTGTAATTTTACATTTTATCATCATGTTTCGTTCAAAATTGCTTATGTAACCAGTATTCTTTTGTACCATATCCTTTGTAAAAAAATGCGTTTTTTCTGATTCTGCTTTAAAAAATGGTGGTTTCCATTTAAAGAACATATTGATGAAGTCATATCTTTTTTTTGAGTCACCCTGTATATTTAATTTCCACGTAGAAAAATCTTAAACCAAATATTTAAAAAATCGACGTGTTCGGGCATTTTTTTCAGAAACGGTCCGTTTCATTTTTATTGAATTTATCCGCTACTTTACGTATGCACTGTATCTCACTTTTAATAGAGATAAAATAATTATGTTATATTAGTGTGTTTTATGAAATTAAATCGGTTTATGTAATGACATTTATTTAGGTTTATTTGCGCCATGCTGGTTTTGACGAATTAAATTAAATGCATTTAGAATTTTAAGAAAAACATACTTGAATTACGATTCAGTTTGTAATGCTTCTAATTTATTGATGTATATAGTATAATATAGGACAAAAGTGAGCGAAAAAATAGCCTTTTTTTCAATCTTAATTTTAGGAAATTTTTTTACTCATCCATCATCTTAGTATTCCTAAGGGGCATCAAAAATGAGATGCGAATATGCACCTATAATATCTTCTTGGTTGCAACATAGCTTAAGCATTTTATCATGGAATTTTTAAATATCGACAAAGAAACACATGAAATGACGATCAAATGACCTCAAATTTTGAAACACCATATCTCCTGAATAGTTGCTCTGATAAAAAAGTTATTCATATCAGTTTTTTAGAAAAACTCATTATCTCCCATTCAGCTTTATACGGTTACCCATAAATATTTATAAGAACTAACTTGAACGTTTTACCGAAGAAAAACTTCTTCAGCTGCACTATAACTATGTGGAACATGAAAAAAAAACTAATCTGGGTATACGATAACCCAAGAAACTCGCCTCGAGCCACCATATTAAGTAGAACCGCATATGATACCTAACGGTGGGCGTTTTAATGCTTTTATGAGAGTGAACGGCGAACGGTATGAGTAAGAGCTCAACCATTACATGTCAGATGTCGTGATTGCGTTGCGGAGGGGTGCGCCACGGCGCGGCCGTCTAGGCAAACTTTTTCTCCATTATATGGAATAATTAATCATATTTTTTATTTTATTTTTTTTTTGTGGTAAATTTTAGACCGCAGTTCGCTATAATTAGTTTCCTCTGGGTCGGGGATTAAAAATTGAAATTTCGCTTCTTTTAGATGCGAGTCGGTTTGTAAATTAATTAATGGATATTTGCATTTTTAAAGCGGAGGGTCCTGCTAGCCGGCGTGGACGCGGATTAAAACTTTAAATTTGTGTGTCGGCTTAGGCGTTTTTATTTTTTAAAGAGGGGATTCGATCGATTTTTGTGCACATTTTTTTTTGTCTTCTTATACAGTGTGTTCCAGGATGGGCGAATTTATACGTAAAAATGACAAAAAATTTTGTACTTGAAATTTGACCGTTTGGCATCCATCAGCCTTGCTTGATTAAATTACAATCACTGTGATTAAATCACAATTCCTTGACAGGAACATTTTTTTAATTTTATAAGTAGGTAAAGTAATATTGCTAGGCAAAATATAAAAAAGGTTATAAGAAAAAGTTGTTTAGAATGCAAAATTATGCCCGAATACCGAATTTCATAACCATAGGAGACGACTTCAAAAACATAATAATAAACTCTGAGATGCATAGGGTAAAAGGAGGAGAGATGGACCACGTTTTAAAAAATTAAACGTGCTTCTTTAATAAAAAAAAATAACAAAATTGGAAAAAATATATATAATATAACATAACATTGGTATTTCTTTTAGTATAATTAATTCCTACTTATTAATAAAAGAATTAATAATAAAAATATTAATTCTAGGCACTAAAAAATATACATAATGACAGGTATGCCATTGGTCCATCTATCCTGCTCTGTGGAGATGAGATGGACCACTAGGGGTAGGATAGACGGACCATGCTATACTTTCTTTTTTTTTGGTGGCTACAGTCTTTCCACACTTATTGCAAAGGTTAACGAAGCCAGAACAAGTTTCATGTAACCAACGTTTACAAATGATACATTGCAGCCATTCGTCTTTTTTAGACGTTTGGTTACAGTCCTCCTTGCAACCGACACATTCATTTTCTAAATCACTAAAGTTTTCGTCACCACTGGAACTGTCATCAAGAGTAACGTCATCTTCAGACACTGAAGATGACACTCACCTTTCTCTTACTTTTTAATTTTTTTACAGGTTTTACGTTCTTTTTGAGTTGTGCATTTTTCTTATTTTTTATAAATTCCTTAGCTTTTATCTCTCCGGATATTTTTTTACGAACACTTTTCACTGCTGCAGATAAAACAGGTACAGGCGTTACTTCATCAAGAGCCTTTCCGGAAGTTATATTTTCATCAGGTACTGATGACTTGTTAGGGTTGATGGATAAGGCTTTTAGATTTTGAATTCTGGCGGGACCCCAGTTATCCGTCTGGACCGTCTGTAATGTTTCTGTTTCAGGACTTTTAAGAGGTGTCTGTGTTAAAAAAGCATATTCCGGGATAATTAACGGATTAAATGGATAAATCCCAGTGGATTTAAATGCAGAGGCCGCATTTTGAACAGTTGCTGAGTTTCCCCATGCTCGACCTAACAGCTTACCAAATTGAAGACGATTAAGGACCCTGTTTGGGTTATTTTGAATCATAAAACGGCATTGAGCGTAGAAGTTGCTTTTAAGAGATTTAAAGAAGGCGCGATCAAGAGGCTGTAGGTATATGGTCTAAAAAGTTAGTATTTAACACAATCATATTGCCTCATTTTAATTACTGTTCAACTTTACTCATAACTTGTACACAAGAAAATATAAATAGGCTTCAATTACAACAAAATAAAGATATGAGGATTATTTTGAACTGTGGTAAATATACACCAATTAAATCTATGCTTTCTACCTTAAATTGGTTATCGGTAACTATTTAGCGACGTTTTTGGAAAAAAAAATTCTATCAATGCAATATTCGGTCAAAGCAGAACTACTTACATGTTGAAACCAATGCTTTACAAAAATCACTATTTTTATGGAATTCGTCTGTTAAACAGCCTACCAGTAAATATTAAAGAAGCAACATCACTGAATATGTTTAATAGAAAAGTTTTTAATTTTTTAAAGAATCAATTATAATTTATATTTAAGGAATTTATTATGTTACACACATGTATAATGAAATGTTTGTTATATGTACTGGCCAGGTGAAAACTAATTTATTTATCTAATAGTTAAATCACTGATCTAAGAGTTACTTATTTTATTAGGTATTACGTCACTTATAGCAACAATCAATTTAGAAATTACTATCTCACACGCTCAAAAAGTGAAAAGAAGAGGAAATTAGACTTATTCACGTATTTAAAAGAAATATGAACTCATATCTATAATGATTCCGTTCGATATACTTAAATTAATTTAAGTTCAATAAGTTTTAAATACAATAATTTACTTGCGGTATAATATATTTTTTATATACCTAGAAGCTAAAGTTTAATCTATTAATCTTAATTATATTGAAAAGAAGAAACGAGCTCAGAAATTACTCTCGGTTGGAAAACCTAGCAACCTACTGAAAAAACCGAATAATCAACTCAATTAAAGGCCTTTGAGAAATCTGTACAAATTGAGTCAACCTGTTTAAAATTAATTAAAGCATTATTAACTTATTTTGATATAACAACAAATTTATGACTGTCGATCGACCAAAAAAAAACTGACTAAATTTCCGGGCCATCCACCTCAATAAAATTGATCCCTTACCAAGCTATTACAGAGTTTGGGAAAAGAGGACTAAATGCAGACACCTCTGTAGTTGTGAGTGTTTCTTCACTCCTCAACTTCACTCCTTTTCCCATAAAAACAGCCATTACAAAACCATTCTTCGGAAATAACAAACTTGTCGGGAAATACAGAAGTTTTCAATGACCTATTGAACAAAACGTGAAGAGGTTTGACATTTGTGCAAATTCACTTTTTGAGAAGCACATTTGGCATGCCATCAGGATCTAAATTATATCTATTAGGCAAGCAGCAAATCTTTTGATAAGTTAGTAATAGATTGTCCATCATCTGCAGATTTTTCATTATACAACAAGGAGTGAGGAAGATTTTGAGCAGATTTTTCAAACATATTTCCAAAAATATTTAGGATTATTTTTAACATAAATTGTGATCCAAATTTCTCTCTTTTTTTTCCACTCGGATCTCAACTTACAAAATTGAAGATCTAAACGTGACCCAGTCCAAACGTATTTTTATGCAAGTTTCTCTTTTTGGAAGTCAAGCATCTCAATTCAGAAAAAAAACAATTAGGATATGTGCCACTGCGAAACTCTTTGAAAAAGACAAAGAGACCAATGCCCATTCTCAATATCTCATAAAAACAATTAAAATTAGACTCAATATCGCTAAAAGAAAGCAAATGCCACCTAAAAAATTGGTGAGACCTACATAGTTTGTATAATAAAAAAAATCCCCCCAAATATCCCCCCACCCCCTTGATTTTCTACTAGTTAAGTGAGACCTCTCAGCACGAAACAAATTGTATCAGCACAATGCAATTCGCTACCAAATCTTAAAAATCACTACGTAAGTTACTCTCTACTAATACTATAAGTTGAACTGTTCACAGCCACTTTTAAAGATTTTAGCTTTGTACGAAGCCTTTCCACATTTTGTAATAATCCAGTAATAGAGTGCTCCCTAGTTTCCTTGATCTCTCTAATACAATTTTTTCTTCGTTATCATAGGCACAATTTTCATGTATTCAATTATAAGATCTTCTTCACCTTCATTCTTCTCTCGCATATATATCTGTTCGAGCAACTTAGGCAGCCTGTTGCATCTTGATTGAGTCATAACCAACCTTGTAGGAATTAGGGTTTTCATTTCAGAATTGTTTCATAAAAGTTTAAGTTTACATTAATTGCTTAGACCGTAGTTTGACAACCAACCCTGTCCAAAATCTGATGAGCAATGTTTTTGTCATAAATTATTCTTCCCTGAATATCATTTGCAGGTGATTCAGGGGCTCCATATGCCATGATGTTATCAGCTCGAATGATTTTGACGAAATTTGATGAACATGAGATTCTGACGAAATTTGCTCAACATTAAGCGGTGTTTATTGGGTCACACTGAGTTCCTGCAGGTTTTCAATAATAATAGTAACTTCGTCTTGCAACTTTTGAGAATTAACGGAACAGCTTTAGTTAAGTGATTAAAGTAGACATTCCAGTACATTCCTCAGTAAGGTAAAATACAGCAGTCACAATTAACTTGGTTATCCTGTGGGTTCAGCACCTGTTAAATTTTTGACGCATGGAAGGTATGACTAACCTAACTTTTAGGATCAACATATTATGAATTTAATACTAGAGAAAACTCAACACAAACAGCCGTAAGACAATTTAGCATCCCATTTTGACAGGAAAATCAGAAATTCCAACAGAAAGAAAGTCGAACAACATATGATCTCCGAGGATACCAGCCCCAACATTAAGTTTTTGAAGTCGTTGCCTATTTGTTTCTGCCTATTTGTCGTTGCCTATCAAAATCTTCTTTATTTATTTCACATTGCGTAATTTTAAAATTTTGTGAACGGTACTTTTATACACGTCAGATGTGGTAGCAATTTTTCGAGAAGATGTATTAGGTTTCAGCTCAATATGGCTTAACACTGCAATTTGTACCACTTCATTTTTCTCTCGATGCTGAACTTCGTTTTTTCTGTTTTGTACTGACCCTGTTTCTTGAACCTTTCTCTTATTATTATACCATTAAAAGAACGTGCTACTGCTTTAGCAGGCTTATTTTGTTGATAATAAAGATCCACCAACTCAATTCTTTCTTGCAGCCTATAAACCATTGTTATCAAATACTATTAATATCACCAGGACTAGATTAATCAAATACTTTGTGCTACTGTTGCTATTGCTCACTTTTGGCTAAAACATACGCATATAGCAAATACGAATACCAGAAAGAAACTAGAAACTGAACTAAAGAAGGATATCATAAAAGAGACTTCAGATGTAGAGGAGCACTAGAACATTGCCTAATGCACAAATGATCGCAGAATAAACACTAGTGTATCGAAAAATTTCTTTCGTAAGATCCCAATTGCCAGGACTAAATTATTCCTAAATTTGAGGGAGTCCAATTCGAAAAAACGTCTTTTAAATTTTGGAAAAATAATAGCAATAGAAAAAAAAGAGCAAAAGAATAATTTTCAACAAAACAAAACACCGATAACAAAATCAAAATAATTAGACCAAGTAACATTTATATCTCCCAGACATCTTAAGATTCAAAGTGGATTTTCAAAATTTTGAAAAATTGTATCAAAGTATTTTTAATAGTAAATCTTATAATTTACAAGTTTGGTCATTATACTTTTTTTATTAGTTCAGTCCTTTTTGAGTTATGACCCCAAATGTGTGCAAAATTTATTTCTTTCGGTCATTCCATCTTTAAAGTCGATTTTCTCAAAAACCATCAAAATTTTAAGAAATTGTCAAAGGGTATTTTTAATAGACATATTTCCAATCTACAAATTGATTCCTACACCTTTTTTCATTAGTTCAGTCGTTTTTAGGTTATGACCCAATATGTGATTACTATGCGTAGAATGTATTTCTCCTCTTAGAATCCTTGCTTAGAAGTCATCGCTCTATCGATTTCCGCATTTCATGAGATCCGAAATTTTATATAGAGGAAAATTAAGACTGTGTTGTGTTCAAATGTCAGATCCAATACACAAGTCGCAAGTTCGAATCCCATCAAAGACCAAACATTTTTACTTTCAATTTTACTCAATTTCCAGAACTCTCTTATAAAAAGAATATTTTCTGGTGTCTGCACCTCGACAAAAATGCCTAAATTAATTCTCCTATCTTATCTTAGTGAATTCCCTATTTAATACGACGCAAGTTCCATTTGACCAGGCGTGTTGTGTTGGTGGGTTCGGCTCGGTAGCATTAAACTGGCTTTAATTACTGCCAAGGTATGAAGATTAGTGTTCGTATATGTTAAGTTTACAAAGAACAATGGCCCCGAGAATTGTATCTAGATAACGGCGGTTTGCTGGCCATTCGATTGTAATTACTGAAAATAATTGGTCGGTCGATAATGAATGAAGAGGGAAGTTAACTCAGTTTTCTTTCAAAAAATTCATTTGCTAACATTAAAGCAATTCTCTTAATTTTGTTGTAAGAGTAATGATTTTTGAGACATTTACTTCACCTAAAATTCTTGCACATCTTTCAAAAACGCCAGAATTTCCAGCCATTTAGGTTACTGTTTACGAGATATGAAGTATCAAAGTGGGTAATTATTTTATTTTTTAGTCAGTGTGTTTTCCAAATTATGTCCAAAAGCATTCATTCATATGCAAATCCAAAGTGTATTGAGCTTGACAGATCATCTGTCACGAGATATAAGGTCTCCTTGTTTGCAAATTCTATTAATCTATTTACAAAGAATCACACGAAAATTTAAAAAAATCAACATCGCCAAGTTTTCTTCCAAACTTCCAACATTTAACTCCTAACAGTACCAGGACATCAAGGTACTAAACAAAGCCACCTTTCTCTCCTCGTTCAACCGAAATGAACCTAAAAAAAATGCCACTAATAAGACGTTATCCCATAATTCGGTTCCACTTTATTAAATATCCTCGTTAAGGCAGAGAATTAAGCTGGCGGTTTTCTAGATCCATTCAGCTGTGAACACAAGAGACTACACATGTTTTATCGACGGTGCCCGATCGAAAAAATCCGATACACCTTTCGATTTAGCTTCTTTAATGGTACCACTCCCTAAAGTAACCGGAGAAGGGTCCCTCCAGTTAAGTAAATTATAAGGTTTTTTTTTCGATGTTGTTTATCACTATAAAACGAGGGTTTATTGAAAATTATTATTTATGGCACTTTATTTGTCAAGAATTGAAGTTTTTTTTTATAGCAGAATCTTTAAATGGAAATTTTCAATTTGTCGTGATTTTAGTTAGGACAAAATAGAAAGAAAAGTGTAACAATATGATACAGTTATCTGCAATAAAAAGGAAGTTTGTCTGATGAAGCCGTCATTTTGGAAAAAAATGGAGATAAGTGTGTCAAATGGGTACTCTTTTTTAGGTAATTTTATCTAACTAAATCGATGGTATGATCGCAATATTCATATTTTAAGACAAAAAATACTTTAATATTTATTTTAAGTGCAGTATCAGCCTAGTCAGAAAAAAATAGTGGGGAAATAACCAATCATATGTATTTAAGATTTAATATTAACGATCAGTTAAGTATCGACTTTTGTCCTCATTCCTACTTATGTCGCTTACGTCAAGGATCACATGTTTCGATTTTGCTAGGTTAGGTTTTTCTAAACGTTTTTGGTCAGTGTCCATTTGGGTTGACGTCTAATAAAAGCGTGTATTCGATCACTTGCCTTATTTTATTCAACAGGTTATGGGCCAAGATACCCAAGATGCAGAGTAGTATTTTAGTAGTTTTGCAATAATTATGTTTAAGTCGTAAATTATTAAATAAATAATCGTGATGGCGTCAAGTAGTGCCCTGAAGCTTGACTATGGGAGTATTTCGAAGTTTGATGGTACCATTTTCCAGCTTTGAAAACTTCTGTAAGGCAGAAAAATTGCTCACAGTTGTGAATAGACCAGATAAAGAGCCAGAAGGCAAACCGCCGAATATGAAGAATGTAACGCAACAAACTTAAAGACCCGAGTCATTTTGCTATCGACAATATGTCCAGATCAAATTCAACACTTAAATTATTGTGAGAATGACGCTGAAATGTGGTCAAGGTTACACCACAATACACGAACAGAAAACAGGTGTCTAGGGAGTTAATTTGGCAAAGATGATTTTATGAACATAAAATGACTGAAAATGCAAAAGTTGCCGAACACATTTCTACAGTTAAATAATTTTAGTTAGAGAATTAAAAGATGTCAAAGAAAACATCAACAATCGTTTGAACATTTGACAGCAAGATTACTTAAAGAGAAAAATCGCATGGGAAATGAATCCGAATGCGATACAGGCAGAAATTTACAAAGAAAGCTTGAAGTTGGCCATAAGAAGAAAGCCAATATTAGGATTTTAAGAAGAATACTAACTCTAAATATTATAAACGGAGAGGGCATTAGATTCGAGAATACAGAAAAAGGATGAAGAAGGAAATACAGGATACAGGTAATAGTAATTCAACAACAAACTCCGCGTATGTAAGTGATATTTCTTCGGGGTACTTTTTAAGATCCAATTTGAATAAATGTAAGTGAATCTGCTTTGTAAGGCTACAAATAATTAAAGAAAAAGTATATATCCTACTAAATAGTATACAGTGTGGTGACTTTAACTGGAATAAATTCAGTTAAAACTAATCAAAATTTATCTCGCAAAATTCCTGAGACCCGTTGATTTTTGTTTATTTTTTTTCACATTTCAAGATAGTTTTTGTTTTTTTTTCACCTACAGTGGGGGTCCAAATTAACCCCAACTTTTTTTTTTCAAATGGAAAGCCACTTTTTTTAAACTCTCATTGAAAAGAGCCCCTTTTCTTGATTAAATTGCCCTATTTACTTTTGTGATTATCTAAAGGAGAAATACGAAAAAATCCAAAAAACCATTAAATTATTAAAAGTTGCATTTAATGTATAAGATGCTCAAAATGAGCACCATTTAGTTGTTGGCAAAGCCCAAGACGATAATAAAATTCGTTTCTGACAATTTCTAACACTTCTGGAGATATATTTGTCGGATTTCTTGCCTAATACGTTCTTTGAGTTCGTCTAGGTTTCCTGGTTTGCACATATAAATTTGACTTTTCAAATGCCCCCACAGAAAAAAATCAGGTGGGGTGAGATCGGGAGAACGTGCCGGCCACTCGATTGCACCCCTTCTACCAATCCATCTGTTTGGAAAATTGTCATCTAAATACTGGCGTACATTACGGGCATAATGTGGGGGAGCACCATCTTCTTGCATCCAGATTCTTTCATCATACAAATCTGGATCGAACTGACTCGGATATAAGGCACGTAAGACTGGAACTAGTTCATGTTCATGTAATTCTAGATATCTTTCCCCAGTTAAACTATCATTGAAGAATATGGGCCCTATAACTTGCCAATTATGCCAGATATGCCTGCCAATTATGCCAGCCCAAACATTAGTTTTCTGGTGATATTGTGTATTAGTTTCCCTTACCCAGTGTGGGTTCTCGTCAGACCAGTAGCGACAGTTCTGCTTATTAACATGGCCATTTAGGGTGAATGTAGCCTCACCAGAAAAAAGGATCCACTCCGAAGATATGCGATTTTCGTCAATGGCGTTCATCATTAATTCACAGAACTGAACTCTGCGATCTGGATCGTCTTCCAATAACTCTTGAACGGGTTGCATTTTATAAGGTCGTTTGTTTGCACTTTTTAAAATTTTTAGCACAGATTTATGATAAATAGAGTTTTCGCGAGCTACTCTTTTGGCTGCAGTTACCGGATTTTCTTCCATCGCTAACAATTCATTTAATTGGGTGTTTTCATCGATTTTAGAAGACCTTTGTCTTGAAACATCCCTCGCGTGCCCAACTTCTCGAAATCTGCTTTCGATTTTACTAACCGTACCTTGGTTAATAGGTGGCAGATCTGGATATTTCTGCCTGAATAAGTGGACAACCTCTAGCTGAGTACGACTTCTGTCCCCATAACCAATCATCATTAAGATTTCAACCTTGTGGGATTCGGATAAATACGGCATTTTTTCAATATAAGTTAACTTATTTAACAACTGGTTGAAATTCACTTTAACAGTGACACTACAATAATGTCAGGAAATGTCTCGATACCAATAAAATAAACAAACACGCCAAAAATTTACCAACACAAAATATCTTGAAATGTGAAAAAAAAATAAACAAAAATCGACGGGTCTCAGGAATTTTGCGAGATGAAATTTGATTAGTTTTAACTGAATTTATTCCAGTTACAGTTACACTGTATATCCACCATAATATATGAATATATATTATCTTGCTATGATTGTATAAATAGTTGTAAAAGTAGAGTCTGAGTCTGCTATTTATTACATTAGAAATATTATTAATGGTATCAATGCTTTTGCCATTTTTCACCATTGAGTGTTGTTAAAAAGTGAACTTGTTAAATGGAATAAATATTCTTATTCAGGGCAGACAATAGTGCGGTTTGCCCCGAACTAACTCAGCCGAATTATACAAGAAGTTAATATATATATAAACTATTGGCAACTAAAAATATAAATAGTAAACCACTTTGAGTTTAATAAATGAATAAACATCAACTTTTTTTGAGTTTGAGTATGTCTCACACATTACACTTACTTTACTTATTTCTGACTTTAATATACCGGCCTGGCAATTTTTTTTAACCTGCACCCAAGATTTGTTGTGACCAAGCCGGTATACACATTCAAATATTAAGATATTTACAGGTTTTTGGCCTGAGCCCAACATTGTTTTTAATGTATCTCACTGAGCCCACAAAGATCTTTTTTTCTGATTAGCTCTGTTTTAGATCCTCTGATTTTCTTCTTTATATAAGGTAAAAAAATATTGGCTGCAGATTGCTTAAAGAAATATATTTAATTTTTTTTATTTAGGTGTGTGTTACCTGTTTTTTATAATGTTTTTAACACTAATGGAAACGAAAAAAATGTATTTTTTTTCTGAAAATCCGCAAATTATTAGGATTTTCAGTTGAAATATGATTTATCCCTACAACAATTCCATATTCATTCTTAAAAGGTGTTATTAATACCAGACTTACAGTTTATAGTATTTAAATAGAAGGAATGCATGAAAGCGCTTTATTAAAGTTGTTTCAATTTATCCCAAAATAATATATTTAAACGGCATTATTCTTGTTTTTTTCCTTAGTTAAATTTGGCTCCTGTACCTATGGTGCTAATTTATATTCATTAGTAAGTGTTTATATCTGTCTAGATATCTACAAAGTCCAGATTTAAATGTTTTAAATAAGCAATCTGTTGAAAACTAATTTTAAATCAAATAATATTTGAGTTGATGTGTTAACTCTTAAAAAAGTAATGTCTGAAATATGCAATAATAACATTTATTTTTCTTCTACAAGTTTCAAATTCAAAATTAACAATTTTTATAAAATATGGGTATTTTTAAATATATGTTAAAAAAGTTGGGGGGTCCCATTTAAAATGAGAAAGTTAGGATCATTTCCGGTTAAACCGGAAGTGACAGAAAACAACTGAATACGTCAGCCAATCCCAATTTGGATGCTACAGGCACTTACCAAATTTCATTTTTTTAACTTAAAAATTAAAAAACTTGTAGAGACGAAGCACTTTCCTAAGACACCCGGTATAACAATAAGATAAAATATTCATTCTGTTTAATATGAAACTAAAGTGTTTTAAATCCCTCTTGAGCCGAAACTCGAAGTACAAAGGCGGCCATTTTGCGTGGGTGTCGTCGGTCGATCCCGCTCAGAAGAAATCCGTTTTTCCATTTCGTTGTCCGTGTATTTTATGTAACCGCATTCCATGTGGGGTAATCCTCGGTGATGTTACTCTCTTGTAAAGCGGACCTTATTACAAAGAGATGATTGTAACTTATTATTGACAGGTGGAAATATAAAATCCGTCGTAAATTTGCGCTTATATGAGAGGCCGAAAATAAAACGAACATGGCGGAACGTGCATACGCGATGACGGCCGTCTTTACGAGCCGATTTGGACCCTCTTTGTTTTCGTGGCTTTTTTTTTGCCACGAGGTTTCTTAAATGGTTTTTGTACTTTGCTCATAGTTAAATATCTTGTATTTACTGACAATCCGATGATTAATAAAAACTTATGCTTCAACAAATTCTAAAGGTAATGGAACATACATAACAGAATTTATATTCCTCCCTCAGATATCTCCTCAAATCTATAAACATTGCAGCGTATTTACATCTGAAACTATTGCTATTAGGAAAGCACCTAATTTTTGTTTAAAATACAAATCCACTAATTTCAAGCTGGGCTAACTCCTTCGAAATATGTATATCCCGAGGGAATTAAGTAAAACCCTTATGTCATAGGTTTCACTGACTCAATATTCGAATTTAACCGGTAATCTAAACCTCTTACCTGCTGATTCGTAAACGTAAAGAGAGAGTAACTTAGTAAATAAAGTAACTTACCCTGGATATTTTGGGGATGGATTCGGTAGGTCACGTACCGAAAAATACGCGCGTAAAACAGTGTCGTCACTTATCGATCAAACCGGTTTTCGGTCATTGCCAGAATTGCTGCTACTAGTGCTACTCAATTCACAGCTTAGCACGACCTTCTCCTTTTCTCCCACTCTTTTCGCATTCGTATTTAATATAAGGAAAGATATGTATAGTTCAGGAATATACAAAAGGTGGGAAAAGGAAAAGATGTAAGGCAAATTATGTAAAGTAAAATAAGTTATTAGCAAAACGCGTATTTTTGAATGCATAAATATTAAATACAAGTAAAGAATTAAATTAAAATTAAAGTATCACTAAGTATTGATTAAGAGAAAATTAAAGTTAATAATTATAATTACTACAAGCATGTGATGACGAAACACAAGCAATTGAGAATGGATATACGTGGTCAAATAAAGTAAATCCTTTAATATAGGAAATTGAGAAATTGGTTAAATATATAACTGATTAGAATAAAAATATAACATTTATATGGGTTAAGGTAACGAAGTCGTAGATACCTACTCTGACCAAAAATGGAGTCAGTGAAGGAGAACCCTTATCCTTGTGGTAGTGATATTGCTATAATATTAAAAAACGTTATAGTAAAATTTGGACCTGCTATTTTTCCAGCTCATCTCAATAAAATCATTAAATAAAGTATTACTATCTGATAAATGTATCGCCTGGAACACTATAGATGACTTAAATCACATATTTCTAGAGTATAAAAAATATATTCACGAAATTAAAGCATTATTAAATTTTAGAACAGAATGTAAAGTTGAATGTCCCTTTACTAATATGCACTTACTAGCGCTGGAAAATATCAAAGTATATACGGCTCTAATTGTCTCTATAAACCAAATAGGACTTGATATTTAAATAAAGTATATTTCAACCATCCCTATATGTCTAATCCATGGTCAACGTTGTGTTTTGGTCAATTTAAAAGTCGCTCTGACAGGTTGCTGTGGCGTGAAAAGAGTGACCCTGTCCTCAAAAAAAAAATAACATTTAATGCACATTGCATTTATGTTATATAAGATACATACATCTTGTAGATGAAATCAAAAAAAAATATTTCATTTAATATATTTCAAGTACCTATCATTGTAAAACATGATAAGATGAATAATTAAGCCCTATTATTATTTTAAATGCAAATGGAAAATATTTTAAAATATCAAATAAGAATGAATAGATGATACTAAATTTATCATATCTCTAAAAAAATAAAAGTGGTTGTATGGCTATCATCCCATGCCAAAAAAAAAAACACTTTGCTGTCCTATATCTGTGAATAGTTGCCCGGAAAAAAAATTGTTATTACAATTTCTGTTAAGATTTTCCTTAAAATATAAATTAGCTTAATAGGCCAGTAATTGGACAGTTTTGTCAAATATTAATAACTTTAAAATTCTTAACAAAAAAATAAATTGATGTCTGCAAATGTCTATTTATTATAAAAAAAAACTAAAACTGGAAATTTATAGTATTTTTTTAAAAATATTGTTTTTCTACAAAAGTGCATTTTTACTAGTGATAGGCGAACACCAAACCAGTAGTCGGACAGAGCGGAATTAGGTCCAGATTGGTCAATTAGGACCAGTTCAGGAGTAGTAAATAATTAATTTACTTTTAGTTTACTTTAGAACAAGCAAAAATATTAATTAATTGAATAAAAATAAAATCAGACATTACCAAATATGGTTAATTAAATAATTTAATAATTACCAAAAAAAAACAGACAAACCGTTAGGTATTTTAGTCAATTAACAAACAAAAATATTGTTCACTAAAAGAAATCATTAATTAATAAAAAATTTATTTAAACATTAACACACCTAAAGATTATATAGATATGTTTCACTTTGCCTAATCTTATAACTTTAAATGGGGGTTCTTGAATAAAATATAAAAGCAGGAATCAATACTCTTTAAAACATTTATGTACTTATTTAAAATAAAGGAACAAGAAACTAAATTCTTTCCTATAACAAAGAACTAAAATAAAATATAACACTAAACTTACTCTTTGAAACGAAAATATAATTCTTGCATTTAAAATAAGAACTCAAACTACAATAGAAACTAAATTCAAATCAGCAACTTTTGAATATCTAGATCTATATACTTTGTAAGACCTAAATGAAACCATTTGGAACCCATATCGCACCCTATATTTTTCTCGTTCTTCCTCTGTATCACTACTTACTTCATGACATACTCCGCTAGGTTGCATTTTTTTCGTAATACTGTTAATTTTATAATTTTCTTCATTCATTTTATTAACTTTTTTACCAGCAACCCTTTTTCTTTTACTCTCGACCTTCATTCTCTCCCTTTCTTTGGCATTTAAGTGTTCCCTACAGGTTTGTGATGAAATGCTACATGGAATTTTGTCTCCTCTGGTTGTTTTACTGTTTTTAAGTGATGGGGATATTATACAGATCTTGTTTTCGTTCATTACTTATAGGAAACGAGTATCTGCTACAGAGCACCGCCCCGGCCGGCCCGAGGACGGGATTAGTAAACATCTGACTTTCGTGGAAGTTGCGTCGTTTGGCGACAAATTGTCCCAAAATATTACGCGAAAATCCAAGCATTTTTAAAATATTTATTCTAATGCGGGTTTTACATGACAATGTGTAAAACCCGCATAGAATTGTAATCTTAAAATGTTTAATATGCTGTGTTTTTCATGACAAAAATTAAAGCGTTACTTTAATAAAAAATAAAATATCAACTCTGATAAAAATATAATAAACAATCACAAATAAAATAAAACTCTAATAAACAAACTTAACAACATATCTTTTTTTAAGTAAAAGGCTCAAATAAACCACCTTCTTTCGCTAAACAAAAACTTAACCTATCGTAAAATTATAAATTTTGCACCTCCAAAAGAGTTTCAGGTAAAATGGAATTGGCACCTTCGACAATTTTATTTCGCAACTCCTGTAAATTTGTTGGCCTACTAAATTCATGCTTGTAAATGTTCTGCTTAAGGTAACCCCACAGATAAAAGTCATTTGGAGAAAAATCTGGAGATCTAGGAGGCTTTTAATATCGCCAGTCCTACTAATAAGGTGGTTAGGAAAAGTATTTGTTAAAAATTCGTTTACCCTAGCCGCGTTATAAGCAGGACAGCCATCTTGCTGAAAATAAACCGATCCCAGGTCTACATCAGGTAGGATTTGAATGGCGGGAAGAACTTGGTTTTGCAGCAACTCAAGGTACTTTTGGGCGTTTAAAGTGCCATCAATAAAAAATGGCGCTATAACATTGTCGCCCAAAATACCTGCCCAAGCATTCAATTTCTGAGGATACTGGGTACGAAACTGAAAACTTCTGTGCTCGTTTTCCTGAGACCAATAACGAACAATGGAAGGATTGTGTTTGCCATGTAATGGAAAAGAAGATTCATCAGAAAACAAAATATTTTTAAAAAAATATTCGTTTTCATTTGCCTTTTCCATCATGATTTCACAAAATTCCATTCTTCGCCACTGGTCTTCAGGAAATATTTCCTGAGTTTTTGAATACTTGAAACATTTGTACCCATATTTTTTCCAGATACGAGCAACAGTTTTATTGCTCATTCCCAGTTCCTCTCCAACACTTCTAGTGGACCGTGTCGAATCAAGTTCTAGGGTACTGCAAACCATTTCTTCCCGCCGTTCTATATCCTGGACCACTTCAACAGGTGGTTCTTGACGTTTTGTGTGGCATTTTTTACATATTGAAGACAAGAAGATGTCTCAAAATTTGTAACCACATTTAAACCGTTTTTGCACAAGGAATCGGTCTATTCTCAAATGTCACTGAAAACAAATCTCTACATTGTACTGCCGAATTGCCTCCATAAAACCATTTAATTAGTTGAACTCTTTCGGAAGGGGTATAAACAGCCATAGTGAAAAAAACACGAAAATAACGCTCAAAAATTATTAGTGCAGTGCAGTAACACAGCAAAGTGAGGTCTGCTGACTCCCGGTTCAAAAAATAAAAACGAAAAATTCCGCCGCCTGCAAGCCGCAACCAAGCGGTGTTGCCATTATTTTGGGTAATACGTAGCTCACGATAACACGATCTGTATGTTTTTTAAATAAGGAACCGCTTTATAAACTTAGATTACAACGACGTTTATTAGTTACAAGAATGTGAATTCTTTAAGTAATAAATTTGGGCAGTTACTTTTTTGTATGGTACTATATTTGTTTGGTAATGCTGTTGTTTTTCTCTAAGTTAATTTAATTTAAAAACGTTTTGTGTTAATGTTGTGTGTCTATTTTTAAGTGAGAGGGATATTATATAATATGTTTTTTAAATAAAG
The DNA here is from genome assembly GCF_022605725.1 of Anthonomus grandis grandis. Classification (NCBI taxonomy): domain Eukaryota; kingdom Metazoa; phylum Arthropoda; class Insecta; order Coleoptera; family Curculionidae; genus Anthonomus; species Anthonomus grandis. Next base: position 33,803,986 of record NC_065547.1, on the reverse strand, counting down.
AACCGCTTGATAAACTTGGACTACAATGAGGTTTATTAGTTAGGAGAATGTTTGGTAATTCTGTAAGTAATAAATTTGGGCAATTACTTTTCTATATTTATTCTGGTAATGCTGGTGTTTTTCTCTAGGCTCATTTAATTTGTAAACATTTTGTGTTGTGTTTATGTTTTGATGTTGTTTGTTCTGCTTTTTACCAAGTTTTTATTAGCATTGATGTTTGACTTTCCAGGAAGCACGAGGTATAAAATAACAAAAGTTGGCGCTCCTTTTCGGATAAAGCTGGTTGAATAGTTTCAACCGGGTGAAGAGAACAAATTCTTATAAGTTGTAAAAATTCACCTTCACCTAGGAGTAGCTGAACAATGTCGTCACTTTTACGTGAACATTGTACAGAATATGTAAAAATCTATTCTCTTTCTTCAAATTCTGAAATTATAACGAGGTTGTAGATAAGTAATAAAGTTTCTAGTGCATTTTGCACATATTTGGTATTATCAACTGCATTAGGATTATATGGATAGAGGCCACATGCTCTGCATCCATTTTTTATGTTGATTTTCATATTAGGATGGCAAAAAGCTTCTTTTAAAATTTGTTTTTTTTCTCAACCTTGATATTTTTGTCTTCACATTACTATTTTCTGACAGATTCCTTCTAATATCCCTTCCTACCTTAAAAACCGCAACATCTGCTGGTTGTAGCAAATGTGTTGTGGAGGCCATGCATTTAAGATAATCATGACAAAAATGGCTCAGCAAGTCTTTCGACATATGTGATCTGTGAGCATCGACTAATAGGAGAATAAATTTTGTAGTATTATTTACTATCAGCCAATCATTGAAAGCATTAGCCACATATTAAAAAAATATTTCTGATCATATCCATCCAGACTTTGAAAAGCTTCACTTACTGAAAAAATACAATTCATTAAAAATAAGAATCATTTCATTTCTCGTATTGGGCGTCCAGCTTTAAAGAGCGTTTCCAACTTTTCAACAATTCGGCTTTTGTTTTTGTTCATTTTTCATCGTCAATATAGGATCGAAGTTTTTTTACTCCACCAATACGATTCTGTATCGTCGACTTTGGAACCCCAAATTGTGGACAAGTCTCCCTTAAACTGCTGAGCTTTTGAATTTGATTAGGAGCTAAATTAAGGTTTTCTTCAGAATATTTCGTTCATCCTTATCGCGTTGATCTTTGTTTGAGAATTCATTTTCTAAAACCATCTCAGTGACACTTTTTTTGCCAACTCTTGTTAGTGGACGACTTCTAGATGGGACCGAAAATTAATCATACACCAGTAGTCACACGGTTTTTATAGAGATAAATACATTGTTTTATGTTGAAAAAGTATGTCTTATGGTTTCTGGCCGAACCAAATAAAATCTATTTTATATGCTTAAAAAAAAAGAGATGATGAAAAATGTATTTCATTGTACATTAGAAAAAGACGAGCATATTTTCGCTTCATTTCACTAGAAGCTGTACACGTGTCCAACTTTGTTCCTTATCCCGTTTTCGCTTTTTATTATCATTTTTTTTTAAAGTTAAAAAATACTTTTTTCTGATAGTTTTAACTATTATTAACATAATAACATCATAAATCCTAATAAACACTATTCACCACATATTTTACTTACCTTTATAGTGCTTGATCTTAACCAATTCAACTCACAACACAATGCCAACTGTGAACTTTGTTTAAACTTATGAAGAACTGAACTGACAGTCTTGACAGCTAGTAGGAAGTCGGTAATTTTTAAAATTCATCTTATTTCCAAATTAAGGCATTCTGTCGGAGTATTGTGCAGCTCTTTGAGAGACATTTAAACTAAAATATAAAAGTCAGGGGAGTTAAAAATTAATGGTTCTCAAAAAATCGTACGCTTTCAAACTTAGATGCCGTGTATCTCGTGAACAGTTGCTCCGATAAAAAAGTTGCGTCAACCATTTTCATAGAGAATTCCTTTTTTTACAACTATTTAATACATTTTTTTTTTTCTAATCGCGTAATTTTTTTAGATATTTACATATTTATTTAAATAACCCGCCGTTTTAACCGTTTTTTTTCTCATTTATTTCAGGTTACCGGTAAGGGCTGGCCGGGCCCGCTGCACCTGAAGCGGCCACCGCCAGGTGGCGCCGCAGACTCGCCCCACTCCTCGGACCACCACAAAATGGGGCTCTGGCCCCCCGGACTTTGTTGTACCAACGTCCTCAGGTAATAAGAAATATCCAAACACTACTTTCCAGTGGTCTAACCTTTGAATTTTCGTTTTCAGGACGGTGGTGATAGTATTATTTAGTTTACAAGCGTTCGTGTTAGCGACCGCGGCGCCATCTAGCGCGCGATTTTACACGATACACTGGAACTCATCGAATCCGATTTTCCGGATCGACAATACCGATAACATTATAGATGTAAATAGGAATAATTTAAAATTTGAATATGATCAGGTAAGGAGAGTTTACATTTTTTTTATATATACAGGGTGATTTTCAACCTATGCGCATAAACTTGGGAAATGGTAGATGAAGATCAATAATGAGTAATAATGAGAAAAAAAAGTAGTAAAATATTTTTGGTTTCTGAAATAAAGTTAAACAAATGTCAACAGAACGTGTATCAGACAAACTTATTTTGTTTATTAATAACTGATAGTAAACAAGTCATAATGTTTGAAATTTGTTGTTTGGAATCTTTAGCAGTACTTAGTTTGTTGGTGGCTGTGATCGTTTTCGATCGTTATTTTCACACGAACAAAATAAAAGCGTCAAATGTAATGGCGCACATTTTTACAAACGAAGAACTTGTCGACATGGTTTTGGTTTACGGAGAAACGTATCACATAATGGAAACAACTTCGAACAGTTGCTTAAATTAGTTGAAATTAAACACGTTAAAAAATACACGTTTTTTATTTAAAAAAATATGGATATCTCCAAAACTAAAAATATTTTACTACATTTTTTTTTTCATTTTTACTCATTATTAGTCATCAGCTATCATTTCCCAAGTTTATGCGCATAGGTTGAAAATCACCCTGTATTTTATTATAATTATCACATACGAGGGTTATTTTGCTATTTCTTAAAAGTATATCGATTCTGCACTGACAGAATTGACATTGAACTTCATACATTTTTAAAAAACCACGCCAGAAAAAATAGCAAGAAATGAGTACCTACTTACTTACAATAATTAAAAACAGTATTAAAGCCTTTTTAAATTTTACAAAACTATTTCAGAAGTTTCTTGTACTTACTTATTTTCAGCGATTTCTTTCCAATTTAATCGATAATAGATTTTGGTTGACATTTGTCCCGCTCGTTTTAAGAAACCTCAACCCGTTTTTTCTTCTTAAAGTTACTTGTTTCAAGAAATAAACCCTAAAATTATAATTCTAAGTATACCATTATTCTTGCCAGTTAAAAATAGCAAGAAATGAGTCATGAGATAGCTCATCTACAACGAATGTAGAAATGCGTATGTAGAAATTGCAAAAAAAAGATTTATAATATCATAAAAATTTGTCACTTAATTTGACAGACATAAAATAATACTACTGTTCCTCCTCAATAAAATATTCAATTTTTGTTAAATTAATTTTTTTTAATAAACTATAATAAGATACTCTTTAATAATGATATTCAACGTTAAATGAATGTAGATAATGTAATTTAAAGGAAAAAGTAATGTCGTGGCAACGCCGATCGATCCCATTGTTGGAGGAATCACTACCAGTGACGTCGTCAAAAAGTCTTTTCATGATAAAGATGTATTAATAATGCTTAAAAATGCTTTAAATATAAGTAATATTACCGTTTATGGACTATTTCTGTTTTTCTTTAACGCATTTTATTAGAATAAAGTAACCTACTTTAATTAAAAAAAATTTATAATAACTTTGAGAAGAAAAGGACTAAATAAAAAAGAAAAAGGATCTACCGTAGGATGACATATTACATGCAACTAATATTGATCGGAAAGAAAAAACGAAAATTTAAAAATATTTATGAAACAAATCAAATATAGATGAGGACAATGAAATATAGATAGACAAATGAAATATACAAAAATAGATGAGGCCTTAGAAAAATTTAAGAATGGAAACGATGGAAAATTGCTATAGGAAAACTGCTGCTGAAAACATCAAATCCCAGTGGCTTTAATGAACTTCGCTTTATTATTATCTTCTTGTCTTTTCAAAAATTCTCGAAACAATTCTTTATGGAGAGCAATTTTTTCCATGAGCAATAAAATTATCCCTCACATTCAATTTTGGTATTATTAGACTTCTGAAGGCATTTGACACAGTGAATTGTTGGAATCTTATGAAATCATATTTATTCGAGTGATTCCAATTATAAGAAATCTCAGGAGTCGACTTAATGTTCCTTATTTCTATTGTAACTTTTCTTTGGAAAATTTGCTGATGAAACGCAGATCTACATGTGATTTGATGTGAAAGATTTTAAAGAAATGAAGTTATGCATTAATAAAGATCTTAAACTTATGTCAATTTTCTGAGGATCACAATTTAAAGCTTAATCTGAAAAAATCTAATGTTATGGTTTTTTGTAACAAAAAAAAGTAGTGAGTTTTGGAAGAATAATTTAAATATAATTATAAATAATTCGAAATTAAGATTTATCGACAGTTTTCAAAACCTTGGGACTGTTTTTGATACTCAACTAAGATTTTAAGAAAACTTATACAAAAATTATTGGTCTTTGAAAATTGTGTACGCTAATAGGCCCATATTAAGTAAATGCAGAGCAAAATTTAAAAATTGTTGTTTGTATTTGCACAGATTTGCTAGACTTACTAATTAAGTGTCTTTTAAACCCGGCCTATGCGATAAAAATTTAACAGGGAGTCATTCTATTCTAGTAAAAATTTCTTATAAAGATACTTAAATTCGCCCAATGATAATTTTTTGAATCTTCCAGGAATTTGGTTATATACGATATAAATTTAAATGAAAAAGATCGTTCGTAAAAAGAGGTTGTGTACAGCGACGGAGAGATTAATTCTCTATGCCTTAAAGGCATAGATATGATATGAATAAATTAAGGAATGAACATCCGTTCGGAATCGAATTGTTTGTCAAATCCAATGGACAGTTAGAATCAATTACCGAATAAAATAAACTTGCAGCATGTAACTTCCTTCGACATTCCATAGAGAGCCATTTAGTTTCACTTACGAATACCGTATATAAATCGTAAACAATATTTTTGGACCCGTTGTATTCTGTTTTTATCTATTTGATCCAAGCATAGCCCATACACTACGTCAGCAAAACTAAAACTGACTCAGCCTTAGCGCATCACTTAAGTTTATTTTTTGTGATATTAAAAGTAAATGCCTAGATGGAAAAAACCTTTTTAAATTTACATAGGCTGACTGAATACATTTACTTACATGCTGTTTGTTTGTATCGAAGGTTGGTGTCAATAAAGAGCCCCAAATTACGAGAATAATCAGAATGCGGAAGTTGTTCCAAAGCGCTGCCCGATCTTTACCAAAAATTAAAATGTTTCATTTAGAGGCATTTATTACTAAATTGTGTTTTTTAGAAATACTAATCAATCGTTCCAGATCATTATTGATTTTGCTGGTAGCACTTTGTTTTTGCTCAGGAAAAAATGAAAAATATAGTTGTGTATCATCTGCATACAAATGAGCATTGCAATGTTTTAGGCTAACTAGTAAGGTTACAAGTATATATGCAACACAAAATTGGCCCCAGTATAGAGCCTTGTGGCACCCCACACACCCGTGTCTTCGGATGATACACCTTTGCTGGTTTCAACAAACTGTTTCCGGTTTTTAAAATAATTTTTAATCAGAGAAAGTGCATTGTAGTCAAACCCCACATAGCTCAAAATCGCATAAAGCAGTTCGTGATTGATTCGATCAAATGCCTTACTATAGTCTAACAGCTCTAGTGCAGTAGATTTTCCACATGGGTTTAAACAAATTTTACACAAAAGCTTTAAGTAAGTTGTAGTTACTATTATCAATATTAATTTTTGTTGTATATTCTGTAAGTCGTTTCAACAAATTTAATATATTTTATTGAATGGGTAATTTTTCGTAGGTTATTTGTGTTAGGTTTTCGTAGGCAAAAGCCTGTTGATTGCTTTATAAATAAATAAAATAAAAATTATTTTGTGATTTAACTATTTAAAATCAATTTTATTGGTACTCATTTTATGTGATTTTTTCCAACTAAAAGGAACTAACTGAAAATCACCATCGGAGTTACACCCTTAGACAAAAAGGTAATTTTTTAACCTCTAACTGCCTAAAATATCAGCTTACTTAGCAATAAAAATCATCGGATTTAAAAACAATCCAGATCGCATCCATAATAATAAATCAAATTCTCGGAATATCAAATTTCGTATCACGCATATTTTTATTAATCGGCTTTTAATGTAAATAGCGCGTCCGATACATTAATTAAAACCGGTGACAATGTACCTGCACGGGCCCCACACACACACACATACGTCGATCGTGTCACTTCTGATTCCATTATTATTCCATATGCGACCGGCCACATTATTCTATTATATGCTTGTGTACCGAATACTCTTGTGTCTATATATACACGTTTGTTTTACGGATACAATAGAAGCTCTAATTTTGCTCCGTTAAAAATTCAAAGGGCCATAATGACGAGGAGATTTGTAGAATCCATCAAAGAAAAACATTAATTATTATTTGACGGGTAAAAAAACATAAATAAAAAAAAATTCGCGGAGGATTCTGTGTGCGATCGATCAATCATGGCCCGGACGGCGTACATGGGTTTAGGGCCGACCGGTGACTAATGCGACAAATATGTAACCAAAACATGTTGTATTACTAAAAAAAAATTCATCCTCTTGTAATTTAAAACGCGACAGTTCACAATTGTAAAGCCTCAAGGAGATATTTGATAACCGAGGTGCTTGGCGATGATTTATGTTCGGAGATGGGTTTATCGATATTGCTGACGTGCGAGCACGTTTCGTATATTTAAATTTCACGTTATTTATATTGACCGATGATATATTGTTTATAACTAAAATAAATTGTTCGTCACTTTTGCATACTAAAGAGCATGTGTGGCGTTTGATCTCCGCGACGAATCGATTAAAAGTTGAATTTCTTCAACACCACAAACGATAACTCAATGAAACACATAAGAGATTGTTTATAAAAATTCCCTTGTAACTTTTCTTGAGAAATAAACTAGATTAGAATAAGATTTGTTGAGATATCAGAGATAGTCAAATAAGGTTGCTTAGTCTTCAAACCTCATGCCTGTCTTCAGAGTCAAATATTTCAGTAATCAGTAATAGCAACTGGACAAAACAAAAACTGTTGCATAAATAATAATTCTTAAGCGTACGATCTCCTTTAATGTAAGCGCTTCGCGCGCCCTCTTTACTAATATAGAACCCCTCTCTTTCACATTCATTCAGTATTAAGATTTCAGCCATCATCACCACATCACTTTCATTCAATAATTCGGCTAGAATTATTTATATTTTAAACATAATTTCATGTAAACCAGTATTTTTCACATCTCATCTAAAGTGGATCCTGCCACAAGGCGTGAATAGGAAGAGTTTTCCCTAAAACTCCCTTCGGATACACCCACAACAAAAGATTTATTTGGTTTTTTAAACAAGCGTTGCCAAGTGCTTAAAAACATCAATTCTTTAAACTCAAACACAAAAAAATGCTAGATTAGAAATCATCAGCTCAAACCTGTGAGTAACTGTTCCAACCTGTATAAATTGCAAGAAAGACCATTTCATATTTTCTTGTGGAGATTTTCTCAAACTGAGTATTCAGGACAGGATTAACAAAATAAGGAATCTTAAAGCTTGCACAAATTGTCTCAAACCTGGCCACTCTGGCAAAGAATGTAGATGTCATTTCACCTGTAGAAAATGTTCTTCTAAACACAACACTTTGTTACACCTTTCAAAGTCACCGCTTTGAAATCAACATAGTTTAAATACTAACACAGGTGCAGACTCTACACCAATCCAAGAATCCTTAGATGAAATACAGAGCCCTGGGTCTAAAGTTTTATCTGTCACCAACCCAGCCTCATCAGCTAAAACTCAATGTATTTTATTACCCACAGCTTGCGTTTTGGTTCAGGACAAACATTGCAATCATCACATGTGCCGTGCCTTGCTTGACAGTGGTTCCCAATTAAATTTTATTTCAAAATCCCTATATAAACAACTTGGACTTACTTTGTTAAACATAAAACATTCAGATAATATCAGGTTCATTCCTAATCAATTCTTTTTTGAATTTTTGACTTAGAAATTTCTTATGAAAACTCTCTGAAAAGATTCTATAATCTGGAGAAAAAACTCATTGCTAATCCACTCCTCAAAATTAAATATACTGACTTTATCAAAGAGTATATTGACCCCAATCATATGTCTCTTGTGCCTTATCAATCAAATCATGACAATAACGAATTTTACCTTCCACACCATGCCGTCTTTAAGGAGTCAAGCACGATAACTAAACTTCGTGTTGTGTTTGATGAATCTGCGAAAACTTCTAGTGGTCTATCTCTTAATGATTCAACCTTAAAGGTGGGTGCCAAAATTCAGGATGATTTAATCGACATTATAATTCGTTTTCGTACATACAAATATGGCTTCACAGCAAACATTGAAAAAATGTACCGATCTGTGCTGATTCAGGAAAACCAAAGATGTTTTCAAAAAATTATCTGGCGTTTTGACCCCTCTGAACCATTAGCAGAATATCAACTCAACAGTGCAACCTACGGCACAGCTAGTGCAGCATATTTAGCCATTCGTTGTTTGCAGCAGGTAGCTATAGAAAACTAAGCTCAATTTCCTCATGGATGTGATAAAATTTTGTCATTATTTTACGTGGATGACTTGCTGTTTGGCTCAGACACTGTAGAAGACTGCAAAACTCTTATAAAGGAAGTTGATCAAATTCTCAAATCTGCAGGTTTCAACTTAAGAAAATGGGTTGCCAGTGACAATCAAATCCTTGACCATATTTCAAATTCGGTCTCAGGTCAAAAGATTTTCGTAGAAGACGACACTACTAAAACTCTTGGAATAACGTGGGATTCCAAAGGAGATAATTTTTAATATACCATTTCACTTCCTGACATTAATCCAGTAACCATAAGATCAATTTTAGCAATTACAGCGCACATTTTTGATCCAATGGGTCTTGTCGGTCCAACCATTATAAAGGCTAAGATCATCTTACAAAAGTTATGGCAACTAGGTCTAGATTGGGATGAAAGCATTCCAATGGATTGATATTATACATGGACAAGCTTTTGTGAGCAAATTAGCTCAATAAACGAAATTAAAATTCCCAGATTGCTTCTATGCACGAATATGACTCAGTGGAATTTCACGGATTTAGTGACGCCTCACAGAAGGCTTATGGTGCTTGTTGTTATCTTAAGTCCTCCAACAATTTAGGTGATGTCATAGTCCGTCTCATATGCGCCAAGTCCAGAGTAGCACCTCGGAAAACTCTATCATTACCGCGTCTGGAGTTATGTGGAGCATTGGTTCTTACTAGGTTATCTCGTAAAGTACTAGAGTCAATAAAGCACATAAACCTTACAAATTCATATTTCTGGACAGATTCTAGTATAGTTCTTTCATGGCTAGCCCTAGAAACTAATCAATTAAACACGTTTGTCGCTAATAGGATATCAGAAATTAAACAAACAACCTCTGTCAATCAGTGGTGTCATGTTCAATTCAGTGATGCAATTTCCAGAGGCATGGATCCTGATAGACTAAAAGAATGCAAACTTTGGTGGTTTGGCCTCGAATATTTAAAATGCGATAAGCAGAAATGGCCTAATTTATCCTCTAACCCAACAACTATTATTCCAGAACTTAAAGAAAAATGTCAAACAGTTTTAACTGTATTCAAACATCTTACTTTCATTGATAATTTTTCATCATTCTCTAGACTTCAGAGAACGACAGGATTTTGTTTAAGATTTATCCATAATTTCAAAACTACAGAAAAAAACGCTCGTTTCTCTGGTCTATTGTCGAAAACAGAGCTTAATAATGCCACCATTTTACTATGTAGAATGATCCAAAATCATTACTTTTCGACGAAATAAAAAATATTAAAACATCAAGCTCGAAACGAAAGAGCAAACTATCTCGTCTCAATCCTTTCATTGACGCTGACGGTGTAATGAGAGTCGGAGGTCGCTTAAAGTTTTTAGAATTGAATTTTAATGGCAAACATCCCATTTTAATACCCAGTAATTCATATTTCACAACCTTAATTGTTCGGTATGAGTATTTGAGACTTTTACATGCAGGTACTCAAACAACTTTATCTGCAATACGGGCAAATTAATGGTCGTCATACTGTGCAAAAGGTCATTCGCAATTGCATAACGTGTTTCCGATCTAATCCAACACCCCTGCAAAATCAAATGGGAGAGTTACCAAAATATAGAGTGACCCCACAAAGACCTTTTTTCGCCACTGGTGTGGACTTTGCAGGTCCCTTTCTTGTGAGGGATGGGAAAACAAAAGGTAGAGTGATGGTTAAGTGCTATCTCTGTATTTTTGTATGCTTTACAACGAAAGCAGCACATTTTGAACTAGCTGCTGATTTGTCGTCTGAGTCATTCCTTAACTGCTCCGAGAGATTTATCTCTCGAAGAGGAATTTGTGCTAATCTTTACAGCGATAATGGCACCAACTTTGTAGGCGCTGAACGCGACCTAAAGAAAACCTTTAAAGAATTATCTTGTGATAATTCTTTTTCTCACAATTTCAAAGAATTTCTAGATAGTAACCAAATCCAATGGCATTTTACTCCATCATATGGTCCGAATTTCGGCGGACTTTGGAAAGCGTGTGTGAAATCCGCCCAGTTCCATTTAAAACGCATAATGGAAACGCTCACATGACATATGAGTCACTTTTGACTGTTTTTGTACAAATTGAGGCTGTGTTGAACTCAATTCCATTGGTACCTCTTTCTATTGACCCCAATGATCTAGCAGTTTTAACACCAGGTCATTTTTAAATCGGCCAATCGTTAACTATAATACCACAAACAGATTTAATAATCATCCCTGACAATAGATTAAATATGTATCTACCAACGTATACAACAACAGGTTCAACATTTTTGGCGTCGATGATGCCAAAGTTATCTGAATACATTACAAGAAAGGTCCAAATGGGACACTTTGTTTCCTAGCATTAGGGTAGGGACTTTAGTAATCATAAAAGACGATAATACAGCTCCACTATTTTGGAAGCTCGGTCGTGTTACGGAGTGTTTTTCGGGTAAAGACGATGTAGTTCGGGTAGTGAACGTTCAAACGAACCATGGTGTCTTAAAGCATGCAATTTCAAAAATGTGTGTATTGCCAATAGACAATAATGACTTTGGCAAAATGTAAATATTACAGTAGGTTAGTTCAATTCAAATGTTAGACCTATAATATTATTTTGTAAATTAACACTTATTCAATTTCTGTTATCTGTAGAGTAAGCATAGCTCTTAAGATACACATTTTAGATTTAAGTTTGTTTTAGTTAAGTTTAAGTAACTAAGTTATATTTATGTATTACTCTCTTTTGTTTTCTAATGTATAAAAATTAACACTTTGTTACTTTATGGTATATGTACGTATCTTATATTTACTTATGCTGTTTTTTTGTTTTGAAAGTTAATCCTTTCAAAGGAGGCGGTATGATACGTCGTTGCATAAATAATAATCCTTAAGCGTACGATCTCCTTTAATGTAAGCGCTTTGCGCGCCCTCTTTACTAATGTAGAACCCATCCCTTTCACATTCATTCAGTACTAAGATTTCAGCCATCATCAGCGGCAAACACTCATGTAAATCAGTAGTTACTCTCTTTAAGTATACCTTAATTGGCAAAATAGTGTTTTTTATTAAAAAACCGAACCAGAATACGTGTGTGAACCTATGTGTGAACATTTTGCTACATCTTTTCGTAATGCATTAAAATGCTTAGGACATTGAAAAACTAGAATTATACTCTATTTCAGAAATGTATAGAAAAACAAAACTGGGGAATTCCGTTCTGTTCTGCTAAATTTCGTGGTCGTTCATAGGCGTAGGTACTTATAATATTTATTAATTTAATTTTCATGCATTAAATGCCTTTATTTTAACAGAGATCAAAAATACTAATTTAATACTTTGTATAGGTACCTCTTAACACTTTGTAGCATGTAAAAATGGGGACAGGTAATATATACAGAATATAAATACTTTTAAATCATATTTTAAACGTATTAATAGTATTCACTGCTACGCTGTAGTGTAATCGGAATATTATTATAACAATATTTAAAAAAACGGAGGTATTCAGTCCAGCGAAAAGATGTTCTAATAATTGTCCACTATCACTGCGTGAAAAAGTTATTATTTTAAATGTACATGATTGCATAAAACGCGATTACCCTAGTTTTACTGTGCAAGAAATTGTTGTAAGATGGTCTCGGATGACTGGAATTGACTCCACCATTTTTAAATTGTTGCGGGAAAGAAAAGTAGCAGGTCAAGTGAAATCTCCCAAGCAAAAGCCAGGACGCCCAACAAAAGTTCTTGATGAAAATACTAAATGTATAATTCAAACAAAAGTTGACACTTTTTATTTTAAAAAGGAAATAACCACCCAAGACAAAATTTTGTTGGAGCCTGGCCGATATGATAGTATTCCGTTGATAAGTAGAAAACTTTTATGGACAACTTTAAAGAATATGGATTTTCATATCCTTTATTTATTCTCACACATATTGGAAGCGAAGAGGGATTTTAAAAAGAAGGTCTGCTAACCTTTGAGTCGACTCACACAGGTGATTACCATGAAGACATGAACTTAGACTATTTTGATGAAATGATAAAATTTCTTCTGACTAATTCGGTCGTGGTTATGGATAACGCATGCTATCATTCACGACGAATAGAGAAGACTCCAACTTCATGTTGGAGAAAGCAAGAAATTATCGAATAACTGCTGGCCATAGCAAACTTACACAAAACTCGTTTTATGAAATACGCCGTGAAAGATATAGCCGAAAAATATAATATAACTGTACTACGCTTACCGCCATATCATTGCGAACTAAATCCTATAGAACTGATATGGGCGCAGGTAAAAGACACAACTGATTGACAATCAGATTGACAACCTGATCGATCAGACAGTCGACCCTTTAATTATAATGTCAAGAGGTGATGACAGTTCGTCAGATGACGAAGACTACAATCTATCATAATTTAAATGTTATATATAATTAATAAGTTCCAGATCCAAAAGTGTAATTTTCAACGGTTTTGCTCTACATATTATGTTCGATAAATTTGTGAAAAAAATATATTATTCCATTTAACAAAAGTAACTTTTATTCACGATTCCGTTGAAAGACTTCCTGTATCCCTAAAAATATTTTTATAATATAGATCTAAAAGATATCTGTAAACTTTCTTTGGGACACTTATATCTATGTATATATATTATACCATGTACAGAGTGTCCCAAATTCGTCGGCTAACATGAGGCAGGCATTTTGTTATGCATGATGTTGCGCAACTTTTTACTAATTTAACCAGCTCAACCAACCCTGTATCTCTAAAAGTTCCATCCCAATAGTTTGGGATACCCTGTGCATACGTATTATAAATAATACATTTTTACAATTTTTTTTTTAAAATGAAATAGCATTTACATAAATCATAAGGTAACATATAATATTAAGTCTCATAAAAAACAAGTCCCAGTTGCAGGCCTTTGGCGAACCGTTTTCAATGCTCATCAGTGGATAATAATGGGTAAAACTCATAAATTGACTCAGTAACCCAGTTTATAGTAAACAACAACTTTGTTTCAATTCAACATGTGCTCAGGGGCAAGGGGAGTATTTTCTTTACAAACATAGTCACACATTGTTAAGTACATTGTTACTTATGCACCAGGTACATATTTCTCAACAATAAATAAAAAGCTTTGATGTTTCTGTTTGCCCTGAAGAAGGCCTAATATAGGCCAAAACGTTGGCATTTAAAGAAAAAATTTGAAAGGCTTGGATTTTTTATGACCATTTATCCAACCTTAAAAAATAAAAAAATTGGAATGGGTCACTAAAATAACACGCAAAATAGTCATCAATTCTTTGTTGTCAAGTGTACACACATTTTCAAAAGGGAAAATTTTCAGTTAGATGTTAACACATCCCGTACTGTCATAATTTCATATCAAAAGAGAATCAACATCATAAACGTAGAATAGGAGATCGATCATAGAACTAAACCTAAATTAAAACTTATTAAGACATCTTTAATAATTATGAAATATTTATTTTCCATAAAAATGCTAAAAAACGCATAAAGAGCTCATAAACGGTAATATTTTTTATAATTTAAACTATTTAAAGCATAATCTATTATTAATAAATTTATCAGGTAAATATTTTTTGACGACGTCACTGGTAAAGATTCCTTGTGTTTGTGGAATCAACAATGCGATCGAACGGCGCGGCGTTGCGATGTTCTTGCCTTTTTCGGTGTATATAATTTACGTTAATATACGTTAACGTATATTAACACAGATAACGTTATAATATACGTTATCTGCATATTATAACTTATAACATTTTATTTAAAAAATGCTTCATATTTTATTAAAGCGAAAAAGTAGTTGCATTGTTTTGATATATTAACTGATATATTGTTTTGTGCCTGTCAAAATAAGTGACAAATTTTTATGATATTATAAAGTGTTTTCTTGCCGTTTCTACGTAAGCATTTTGCATCACTGCATCAGAAATATTGCAAGTAAACAAACTGCCCACAGTTCCACGATAATGCTAATTCTAGCATTTTAAGTAAAATTGATTGCAATAAAATTTGTTGAGATATCAGAGATCATAGACCCCTTAGTACAGTAGTGCTCTTTCGTCTTGGAGCTTATGTCTGGCTTTAAGAGTCAAATATATCAAGACCCAATAACGACAGCTTAATGAAACCAATTATGGATGATATACGAAACATTTTCCTGCAACTTTTGTTAACATATAAATATTATTTGAACAAGATTTGTCGAAATATCAGAGCTTATAGAAACTCGAGGCTAGTAACGATGTTTCATCCTGGAGCTTCATGTCTGGCTTTAGAACTAAATATCTCAGAAATCAGTAAAATCAACTGACTGAAACAAACTACAGGCGATGCACAAAACATTATGCTACATCTTTCTTCGAACTTGCAATAATCTAATCTTTTGAATGCAGTGCGGACCAAAGTCGCTCCACACCATAGCAAATCACCACACTTCTATGGACTTCCCAAAATACATAAGGAACAGATGCCATTACGATAGCTATTCAGGATTTTCCAACATATGAACTTTCTAGGTTTTTGTTGACCATCATCGGACCACTCCAAGAAAACATGGAATCGTTCGTCAAAAACTCAACCCACTTCATCGAACTACTTCAGGCCACTAAGATCGGACCCGGTAACAGCCTAGTAGGCTTGGATGTTGAGAGTGTGTATAATACGAATGGGCCCATCGAGGAATCCTTGAGCATCAAAAAAAGGCTCAGGAAGGAGACGATCCTTGCTGAAGGCACTGAACTATCAATTGAGGAAGTGATGGGGCTTTTGGTATTATGAAGACATTCCTACTTTCAATTTAAAGATAGGTTTTCGTTTTTTCACGTTAAGGAACTACCAATAGGATCTCCACTATCTCCAGTCGTAGCCACCATATACGTGGAGTGGTTTAAAGAGCACGCTATAAGAACAGCACATTCTAAACCCAAGATATGGCTTCGATACGTAAATCCATACATCATCTGGGACAAAAGTGGCGCAGAGCTAACGGAACACCTTAACAACATTAGACCTAGCATCAAGTTTACGATGGAGTTGGAAACCGAATCAACCCTACCCTTTTTAGACGTTCTTGTGAGAAACAATAACAGGCGCCTTAAGGCACAAGTCTACCGCAAAACCACGCATACTGTCCAGTACTTGCACAATAACTCAAATAATCCGGCGTCAACAAAAGTGGGAATTATCAAGTCCTTATATAAAAGGGCAGTCACAATTTGCAACAACAGTGACGATCTTAAGATGGAGATAGAAAATATCAGCAAGGACCTTCAACGAAATGGTGACCCATTAAAATTGACCAAAATAACAATCAAGAAAGCAGCGGTAACAAAAAGAAGAGCACAAGAGCCAGAGGAATTCTCAGGATTTTTAACGATCGCGTACATCAGAGGACCCTTAGAGAAAATCAGGAGAATCGCTAGAAAGTTCAACAAAAAATTACCTTTACATTGAATACAACCATACGAGATTTATTGTCAGTACCAAACCAGAAAGCCTAGTGGACACCAAGAACGGTATAAATGACCCTTGGAAGTTAAGAAACAGGAGCACCAAAAGTGGATCCGAACAGGAAAAGTTTCCAGATCAGGAATTGCAGAACACGCTTGGTCCAACGGCTACAATATACATTGGACAGAAGCAAAAATTCTATGTAAGGAACAACACTGGAAAGAAAATTTCTTGAATTGAAACATCGCGCAAAATCCAGGAATCTTCAGCTAGCTCAGTGCCGAAATTCCCAACATCCGAACGCCTCAAGTTCCACATGGGGACGTACATCGTTGGTATACATATAAGCCCTTAGAACAGTAATTGTTGTTAGTCTACACTTGATAACGATTGATGGATACACACCAACCGAAACGTCGTGTTAAATTTAAAAATAAAGGCATGGCAAGTTCGAAGATTTAGTTACTACATCTTTTTTTGACACCTATATATGCTATAAGATTTCATAAAACATCAGAGTCGTAGCCAGTAATGCTATTTTGTCTTGAAGCTTATATCTGACTTCAGAACTAAATATTTCAAGAGTCAATAATGATAGCTTAATGAAACAAACTGTAAATAACATCCAAGTCATTCTGCCGCAACTTTTGTAAACATATAAAGATGATTGGAATACCATTTATTGACTTATTAAAGATGACATCTCAAGAACCAATAAGGATATTTTAATAAGACAAATTTTGGATGATATGCAAGGCATGCTGCTGCAACTTTCCTTAACACATAAAGATGATTCGATTAAGATTTGTTGAGTTATCAGAGCTGATAGACACTTCAGTCTAGTTATGCTGTTTCCTATTGGAGCCCACGCCTACGTTTATAATGAAATATTTCAGGAACTAGTATTAGCAACATAATGAATCAAACTGCAGCTGATTTATGGAACATTCTTCTACATCTTTTGTTAACACATAGAGATTATTGCAATAAGATTTCTTGAAATATGAAAAATCATAGACCTCCTAGTCCAATGATACTATATCGTCTTGGAACTGCATGCTTGATTTTAAAGTTAAATATCTCAAGAGCCAAAAAAGATAGCGTAATAAAACATACTGTTGATGATGTACAAGATATTTTTGCTGCAACTTTTAATAACACATGTGAATAACTTACATAGGTAGATAGTTGTATAACATGCATATTGTAACTTTTGACAATTGTGATGTTTTGATTGAGAATGATGACAAATAAACTTTATTTTTAGGATTATTATTAAAGGTGATTTGAATAACATTTGTTAAGGTAGCAAAGTTTATAAACACTAATCCAGTGATGATGTTTGGTCCTGAAGCTCACGTTTGGCTTTAGAGTAAAATTTTTCAAAAATTAAATAAGACAACTTAATTAGATAATTTGCAGAATATTAAGAAAATGTTCTACCATATCTTTTGCTAATAAATGGATATCATTAAAATAATTTGTTGAGATCTCACAAATCAGACACCCGCAAATCGAGTAATGATGTTTCGTCTTGAAATTCATGCCTGGCTTCATCAAATATCAAATATGACAAAAACTAGTAATAGAAACTGGACGAAACCAACTGCAGGTAATTTACAAGATATTCTGCTCTGTCTTGTGTTATCGCATAAAGATGATTAGGATAAAATCTCATGATATATCATAGGTTATAGACACTCCATTCAGTAATGATGTCTCGTCTTGAAACTTATGTCTGGATTTGGAATCAATTATCTCAGAAATTAAATGAAACAAACTGTAGATAATGCAAAAAACATTGTGCTACATCTTTTGTTAACAAATAGAAATTATTGCAATAAGATTTATTGAGATATCGTAAATCATAGACCCTTATTTCAGTGATGGGGTTTCGTCTTGGAGCTCATGTCTGGCTTCACAGTATCTTAAAAACTAATCATAACAACTGGATGAAACAAACTACAGATGATTCACAAAACATTCTGCTATATTTTATTACCACATTAAGATGATTACAATAAGATTTATTGAGATATCTGAGAGATTGAGAAAATGGGTGAAACAAAATGCAAGTGATTTACAAAACATTCTGCTGCTATTTTTTTTTAACACATAATGATCCTTCGATTAAGATTTATTGAGATATCAGAGCTATAATGAGTTACGTATTATATTGGGTATTACGTCACTTATAGCAAAAATCAATTTAGAAATTTTTTTATCTCACACGCTCAACAATTATTGAAAAGAAGAAGAAAATAGACTTATTCACGTATTTAAAAGAAATATGAACTTAAATCTGTAACGATACCGTTCGATATATTTAATTTAATTTAAGTTCAATAAGTTTTAAATACAATAATTTACTTGAGGTATAATAGATTTTTTTATATACCTAGGAGCTGAGGTTCAATCTATTAATCTCTGAGCTCGTTTCTTCTTTTCAATATCCTACCTAACTTTGTTATGAATATTATAATTAAAAAACGATAAAATACAACAAGAAGACCTACTTTTTTTAAAAAATACCTAATTTGAACCAACGTTTCGGTAGTTATATCTACTACCGTTATCAAGGTAATTAAAGTAAAATTAAATTAAATTAAAAATAAAATATACTTATCTTTCAAATTTTTAGTAATCCAGTCTCATCAAAATTTCTTCCTAATTCGAAAATACTTTATATACTTTTTTATATGATTTGACGGTTTATTAATAGTTTGACAAACTATTTTGAAAGATAACAAAATTTTCAAAGGTTACTTTTTTTAAAAATTAAAGGGGTGTGATCTTAATGTAAATTAATCATAGAAAATACATGAATATCAAATATTTTAAATCATTAATTAATTTTGAGAATACCCTGATCTACCTCTCTCTTTAGCAAAGGAATCCATGTATTATGAAAATCAACCGAACAAGTAGCTAAGCATTTATCTTCATTTAACATTATAAATGCACTTTCCTTTAGCTTACGTAATTTTGAAATTGGTTTCTTTGCTAAAATTGAGGAAGCATTCCAGTCTATTCTGTGGTTATTGTCGAATGCATGTTGTGTAATTTTTGATTTTTGAAAATCATTGTTTTTTATGTAAGATTTATGTTCATTAATTCTTTTTGGTAAATAATTAGATATGTTAGATTTGTTAAGATATCAGAACTTATAGACTCTTCAGTCCAGTGTTGCTATTTCAAGAGTGATAACTCGGTAATTTGCATATTATGAAGAACATATTCTAGCATAACGTTCATTAATAAATGGATATGATTAAAATAAAATTTACACACCCCAGTTCAGTAATAATGGAAGTTCAGCTTTGGAATCAAAAAGATAAGTATATTTTATTTTTAATTTAATTTAATTTTACTTTAATTACCTTGATAACGGTAGTAGATATAACTACCGAAACGTTGGTTCAAATTAGGTATTTTTTAAAAAAAGTAGGTCTTCTTGTTGTATTTTATCGTTTTTTAATTATAATATTCATAACAAAGTTAGGTAGGATATTGAAAAGAAGAAACGAGCTCAGAGATTAATAGATTGAACCTCAGCTCCTAGGTATATAAAAAAATCTATTATACCTCAAGTAAATTATTGTATTTAAAACTTATTGAACTTAAATTAAATTAAATATATCGAACGGTATCGTTACAGATTTAAGTTCATATTTCTTTTAAATACGTGAATAAGTCTATTTTCTTCTTCTTTTCAATAATTGTTGAGCGTGTGAGATAAAAAATTTCTAAATTGATTTTTGCTATAAGTGACGTAATACCCAATATAATACGTAACTCATTATGAATTCGTCACAACAATACAGATTTTACTTAAATCAGAGCTATAGACACTCCAGTCCAGTAATGCTGTTTAGAGAGTGACAACTCAATTAGGTGATTCGCATATTATTGTGAAAATATTCTACCACGCCTTTCGTTAATGAATGGATATGATTAGAATAAAATTTGTTCAGATATCACAAATGAGATACCCTCAAGTTGAGCAATGTTTCATCTTGAAGCTTCACAGTCAAATATCTCAAAAACTATTAATATCAATTAGATGGAACCAACAGCAGATGATTTGGAAGACATTCTGCCATATCTTCTATTACCACATTAAAATGATTGCAATTAGATTTGTTAAGATATCAGAACTTATAGACTCTTCAGTCCAGTGTTGCTATTTCAAGAGTGATAACTCGGTAATTTGCATATTATGAAGAACATATTCTAGCATAACGTTCATTAATAAATGGATATGATTAAAATAAAATTTACACACCCCAGTTCAGTAATAATGGAAGTTCAGCTTTGGAATCAAGTATCTTAAAAACCAGTAATAAAAACTTGGTGAAACAAAATGCAGATGATGTACGAAACATTCTGCTACAACTGTTATTAATAGATTAAAATTAATCGAATAATATTTATCAAGGTATCAGAGGATTATAGACCCCTAGTCGTGGAGCTCATGCCTGTTAAATATGTTAAGTACCATAGCTTAATAAAGCCTATTGAGGATGATGTACAAGACTTTTAATGACAGTTAAAGATGATGATGACTTATCAGAGATCATAGACCTTCTAGTCCGGTGATGCTGTTTCATCTTGAAGCTCATGGTTCAGAGTTAAATATCTCAAGAATGATGGCTTAATAAAACAAGTTGTAGAAAATATACAAGGCATTTGCTGTGACTTTTATTAAGATATTAAAATGTTTCGGATAAGATTTCATGAGATATCAAAGATCACAGACTATTTAAATAAGATTTGTTGAGGTACCAGAGCTTATAGACACTTCAGTCCAGCAATGGTGTTTCGTCTTGGAGTTCATGACTTAATTTGGAATCAATCATCTCGGAACTCAGTAATAGCAATATGATATATTGAGATATACTAAAAATTAATATGAATTCGGGAAATAATTAAATAAAACCATTTATCTGGGTAAGTTTTATTTATTACTGAATTGGTCAAAATTCCTACGTACACATGTGTAAGCCAGGGCCATCGAGAATCTATATAAAAAACTACGAACGGCGATAGTTTATACGCACGTATTACATCTTTTTCATATCGTGTCCATACATTACAAGCAACTAGTTAAAACAAACTACGGGTGATTCACAAAAGATTTTGATAGATCCTTTTTACCAAATTAAGACGGTTTGCAACAAGATTTGACGAGTTATCAGCACTTATAGACATCCCCGTCCAGTAATGATGTTCGTTCGGAAGCTCAGGCCTGACTTTAGAATCAAATATCTCAAGATCCAGAAATAGCAATTCGATGAAACAAACTGCAGGTAATGCACAAATCATCAAGTTATTTTTTTTAACATCTAAAGATGGTTGCAATAAAATTTCAGAGATAAAATACAGAGATCATATCTTAACTAAATTCCTTAATGAAACAAATTGTATATGATATGCAAGGCATTCTGCTGCAAGCTTTGTTACCACATACAGATGACTGAAATAAAATGTAGTGACTTATCAGAGTTCCTAATTCAGTGATGCTGTTTTTCCCTTGGAGCTCATGCGTGATTTTAGAGTCAAATATCTCAAGAGCCAATAATAAAACAAATTGTAGATGATTCACAATGATGATACTTAATTTACATACAAGGCTTCTACTGCAACATTTCTTAAAATAAAAACATAATTTGAGTAAGACTTTTTTAAGATATCAGAGCTCCTAGCCTTTTAGTAGTTGGAGCTGATGCCTGACTTTAAGAATTAACCCATTATACAGGGTGTAGAAAACTGTCCGTACATAAAATTCCACTTTAACTCTGTTTAACTGGATTTTCAGCCGAACGTAATCATATTTAATTCAGGCCATTTTGAAAGCGCTCGCTCGTCATTTTAAAAATGGACAAATCCGGTGGCGCTCTGAAATCCATTTTTGATGCGTGATTTATTCATCGCCGCCCCCCGCTCCGTTCACCCCTACCGATCCACCCCTGGCTGTCTCCATTTTTATTAAAATTGACACTTGATTAGGCCCCGGCAAAAGTGGAAGAGGGACCTCGTATTTAATTTACGGCCGTCACAGGTTACGACGATTTCTAATCGGTTTAATGCGTTTATATGTCAGTTGATAATGGATAAAATAAAATCTTTAATATGGGTTAAATATAATGTAAAATTGAAATGGTAACATTAGTATAACTGGTTTAAATGTTTTATTACTTTGAGAAATTGTTACGCCACTGAAATATTTAAACCCTTCATCTGTTGCTGGCCAATCAGGATGGTGAGGTAGTGGGGCCATCATGAGCGTATGATAATTCTTGTCTACTATTTGTCTTGTTGGGTCTTCTTTAGTGGTTTTTGACTTTAAATCCAGATGTCTAAGTACAAACATAGTTACTGAACTGCATGGTCAATAATTTTTTTATAGCTCAACAACTTTTATTCTAATCATTGTTATAATCTGAACAAAAGTTTTAGAAGAAGACGAAACTACATTACTCGACTAGAGGGTCTGTAACCTTGGATATCTCAACTATTATAGAGTTATCATTTTTGTGTCTTAACAGCATAATGTTTTATGACTCATCTACTATTTGTTTCGTTAAGTTGTCTTTATTGGTTCTTAAGATATTTGGCTCCAAAGGCAGACATTAGCTCTAACACGAAACTGCATTACTTGGCTAAAGGGTCTATAACTTCTGTGATTTCAACTATTCTTGCTTGAAACAATTTTGTATCTTGATAAATGTTGTAGCAAAATGTTTTATGAACCGAAAAAACCGAAGTCAAAATGTGCTTTATTTGTTTAAAGCAATAAATTGTTGTTCACAAAGCTATTAAAAATGCCTACTTCAACTATAAATAATACAACAGACAGCATTCTACAAATAAGTTTATGTAGAAAATAGGAGAATATACAAACATTATTATTAAATGTGTGTCTGAAAATAGAAAAGAATAAAAATAAATACATTGTTAACACATAATTAAAATGAATCTTCATTAAATTCCAATAAAGAATAATATGCTTTTCCCACTAAGAACATACGCAGTCGCTGTCTAAATATATTCATTGACGTTGTCTCTTTAATGTTGCGTGATATTTGATTAAATATCTTAATGCCTTCATAGATGATAGATTTCTGCGTCAACGTAGATGTAGGAATAGGCAGATGCAAGTTGTTTACTTAACGTGTGACGTACCTGGGATTTTCTGCCATGAATTTATGATAATTTTTATATGAGATGCTAGCCACTTTCAGGATATGGATACTCGTCACAGTAAAAACCCTCACTATTTGATAAACAGAGGTCTACAAGACTCTCTGGGTTTTATACCCTGGAAATGTACTGGAGAGCCCGCTTTTGCAAAATTGGCATTGACTGGATAAGATAGTGGCTAGCATTTCCCTAGAAATAATTATCATACCTAATACGCGACTCAATCAAACCAAAATTAACAGATCTACCAACCGATGCACCTAGTTCCTTAGTTGTTAACCTTACCGCAAAACAGCCTGAAGATATCACTTTAGCAAGACCAACAATATGCTCTCCAAAAGCAAGATTTTCGTCTATGGTCAGTCCAACGAACCTGCTGGTACTGTGTTGGTTGATGGTAATACCTCCAAGAGATACTCTCTCCAGTGAGCCTTTAAAGCTCATAACCCTAGTTTTATCTGGATTTAACGACCGAAGATTCGAATCAAACTATATCTTTAATTGTTTGCAGAGAAGAGTGTAAAAACTTGCTGTCTAAGTTGTGCTCTAAAATAGTGGTGTCATTAATAAATACATTAAATTTCCCCTGAACGTCAAGGTTTGCTAGATCATTAACATATAGCCAGAAAAAGCACTGGACTTAAGAAAGAACCCTGTGGGACTCACCAATTTACTGAGCCATACCCTGAACAAACAGAACCAATAAACACACGCTGACGTCGATCTTTTAATTAGGAGGCAAACCAAGTTCGCGTTGTGCTCCTGAAGCCATAGAGTTGAAGCTTCCGCAACAGAACCTCATGACTAACAGACTCAAATGCTTTTGACAAATCGCAAAAGACTGCTGCAGAAACTCCACCACAGTTCATTTGGCTAGACAGATCGAAAAGGAAGTTATAGGTATAGCATTACCTTCTCTTGGTATCCAAACCAACCGACACGTGCTAAGGATATCACTTGTTGTTTGTTTTGTTGAGTTGTCTAATTGGTTCTTGAGATATTATGCTGTAAATCTAGAATTCCAAAACGAAACTGCAATACGTGACTTTAGGATCTATGGCATTTGATACCCTAACAATATTTTGGTCACTTTAGAGGCCATTTGGGGCCTCTACTCTTTAGTTTATTTATTAACGATATTTTTAGTATTATCAAATTTTGCCAATTCCTATTATTTGCAGACGACCTGAAGCTATTTTTACATATTTTAACTTGTCTGATTGCCTGATGATACAATCAGACATAGATTCTCTATATAATTGGTCTGTCTCTAATGGCTTAGATATTAATAAGGATAAGTGTTTTATCATTTCATTTACTTAATCTAGAAAAGTTGTCCCATTTGACTACTACATAAATGGTAATATACTTTCAAGAGTATCGCTAATTAAAGATTCGAGGGTGTTGTCTGACAGTTCCCTGACTTTCATACCCCATATAGATAATTTGTCTAGTAAAGCCCTTCGTACTCTTGGTTTTATAACTAGAAATACTCAAGACTTTTCAGTAGCTGCCTTCAGAGTGTTATATCTTACACTTATTCGTAGTGTCTTCGTAGTTCTTCCTTAGTCTGGTCCCCTTCTTATGCTAACCATATTTACAGTCTTGATAAGGTCCAAAATAAATTTCTCAGGATTTGTGCCTGGCGATTAAATGTACGAGATGCGTCTTTATTAGAACTTAAAAGTCAAGGCTAAATATGACTTTTCTTAAGAACTATCGAACTAGGTGTGATATGATATTTCTTCACAAGTTGATTAAGAATGCTATTGATTGCCCTGAATTGTTATCGGGATAAACTTTAGGTGCAATACCAGAGTCCTTAGAGAGACGTCCCTTTTTGTGGTTGAATGTCACCATACAAATTATGGTAAATTTTCTCCAATTAATCGACTCCACATGTTAGGAAATAGATTTAATCAGGTGGATTTAAAGCT
This sequence comes from Anthonomus grandis grandis, assembly GCF_022605725.1. Taxonomy (NCBI): domain Eukaryota; kingdom Metazoa; phylum Arthropoda; class Insecta; order Coleoptera; family Curculionidae; genus Anthonomus; species Anthonomus grandis. Next base: position 33,778,443 of record NC_065547.1, on the reverse strand, counting down.
TTCAAAATTTGAAAGAACGAGTGAGTTTACTCGTTGAGTACTATGTGTTAAGTATCAAATAAATTTGATTGCTGTTACTTTTCTTATTTTAATTAATTTTCTTAAGGGTATGTTTTTAGTTGTTTTATATTTTTTTACTCAAATGGGAAAACCTATATATTTGTATTTTTTTGGCCAAGGTTAACTTGTGCTTAAATTTTTCTGGAAGTTTTATCTTATTTGTATATCTTGGGCGGCTACATATTAATATACATTTAGATAGGTATGTTGTTGATGTATAGAATATTTGGATATTTAACACTCAGATTAAGTTCATTATATATCTTATTAATATATTTATTGATGGCAGAATAATTATATACATTTAGTAATTTTGTTAGAATGGGGACATCCCGTAAATAAATAAACCAGGCATTAGCTTCAAGAAAAAACTGCATTACTTGATTAGAGGGTCTATAACCTCTAATATCTCAACTATTTTTACTCAAATCATTTTTGTATCTTAACAAAAATTATAGCAGAATGTTTTACGATTTATTTACCGCTCGTTTCATTAGTTTATCTTTAGTGGTTCTTGAGATATTTAAATTAAAGGCCAGGTATTCGTTCCAAGAGGAAACTGCATTATTCGAATAGGGGGTCTGTAGTCTCTGATATCGCATCTATTCTTACTCATATCATTTTTGTGTCTCAACAAATGTTGGACAAAATACTTCAAGAATCGTCTGTTTCATTGAGTTATCTTTAGTAGTTCTTGAAATATTTTGCCCTAAAGCTAGGCATTAGCTTCGAGACGAAACTGCATTACTCGACTAGAAGGTCTGTAACCTTTGATATTTGAACTATTCTTGCTTTTGTTTCTTAATAAATATTGTACCAAAGTGTTTTATGAATTATTTGGTGTTTGTTTTATTGAGTTATCGTAAGTGGTTCTTGAGATATTTGATTCCAGACCTAAGCTTCAAGATCAAACAACTTTACTCAACTAGAGGGTGTTTGATCTCTTATATCTCCCTATTGTTCACTTATCGTTTTTGTTCTTTAAAAAACTTTGAAGAATAATCCTTTTTGAATCATCTGCAGCTTATTTCATTGAAGCCCCCTTAGTCGTTTTAGAGTGAATTAACTTTAAAGCCAGTTATGACGTTAATGATCTCGAGAATTCACATTTTAATTATAATTTTTTTTAGGTAAACCTGATCTGTCCGGTGTATACTCCAGGAACGCGAGACGACGAAATGGAGAAATACATAATTTACAACGTGTCCAAGGACGAATACGAGACGTGTAGGATAACGAATCCTAATCCTAGGATCATCGCGGTCTGCGATAAGCCTTATAAGCTCATGTACTTTACCATTACGTTTAGGCCATTTACACCTCAGCCTGGCGGGTTGGAATTCTTACCAGGTAAGTTGTGACCTTTCTTACTCATTTTCTTAATATAGATGGTTAAGTTAAGATTCTAGGGACATAATTGCTCTACAGGGTGTTCCAAATTCGAGCCTCACCATTGGGATCTTGTTAACTAGAAGAGATACGAGGTCGGTTAAATTGAGGCAAAGTTGCGCAATTTGGTGCTCATTAAAACGCCCTTTTGAAATTTCAAAAATTCCGAAGATATTTGGAAAAAACCGGATATTCGCGATTTCATTTTTATTTTTTTATGACTATTTAAATAGATATAACCAAATAAATTACTCATTTTTATTGCTACTTTTTCTATATTTCAAAATGGTGTCGTCAGATTTTCAAACTGACGTTTCGTATTTGAGCTGTCATCATCAAGTTTGTTTTTTTAAATACGGTTTTGGATTTTTTATTACTGATTTTAAGAGTTCCTTATGTTCCTAAACCAACACTTATTCAAAAATTTTATAATAATGACAAACAACACTTTTTTTTATAATAACGCATTAATAAAAAAAGCTTAAACACTAACATAAACAGAGATTTAAAAATAACACAATATAAGCAAATATTCAAATATAATTATAGTAATCCGCCTGCTTGGATGCATTTTCGTGTCAGTCTGTGAATTTTATTTTGATAAAGACGGTTTTGAAGAAATCCCCAAAGAAAGTAATCTAAAGGGTTTAGGTCAGGGATTCTAGCGGGACAACGTACGGGTCCTTGGTTTCCAATCCATTTGTTAGGGAACAATTCATTTAATAAATTGGTGACGCATCGTCCATTATGAGGTGGTGCACCGTCCTGTTGCCACCATAGTTGACGTAATACATCCAGAGGTTCTTCCATTAAGGAATCCATTATATTGGTCCTTATTAATTCTGCATATCTTGCGGATGTTAGATTTCTTTCAAGAAAAAAACGGGCCGATAATTTTATTGTGCCACATACCGACCCATATATTAAATGATTGTTGTCCCTGAAGTCTTACTTCTTGATTCTGCCTTGGGTTTTCTATTAACCAATAGCGTTCGTTATAAAATTACGAGACAGTTTTACCACTAACCAAAACTCTTTATTTTTACTTTCGACACGTGTTTCGCTAATAGCATCTTCGGGAGAAGATTAAAACTAAATATACTAGCACTGTAAAGAAATCGTTTTTAACCCTATTAAAATTATATTTTTTGTTTTTCTTTTTAACGCATGAATCCTTATGGAAATATCCATTAATATAAAATTTTTGAATAAGTGCGATACATCATTGGTTTAGGAACATAAGGGGCTCTTAAAATCCGTAATAAAAAATTCAGGGCCGTATTTAACCCTTTAAGACCCTCTGGGCATAATTTTATTATGCACAGTTGTAGGCATCTGGGTTCTTGTCGATGGCCTACTACGTCTAATCTAATAATCTGATCGCCAGTTTAAGACTGATAATTCGCAATACACACTAACCAAGTCTGGACCCCACTGAAGCTTTTTTAGCTTTAATGTCGTTGTCACTGGGGAGGGAGTGTGTAGGGAACTGCGTTTCCATCATATGTCTATCTCTGTCCTCGGTTATATCTGTCTCTTTTTATTGAGGTTAACGAATGTGCGAGGTACGCAACCCACCATTCGGCATTCAATGATTATTCGTGTTTGAGAGCTCTCTTGAGCTTGAACTCTTGAAGTAACTTGAGCGTGTGACAAGAGGCTATATGTCTAAATGAATTTATTAAGTTGCGAGAAATATAATAAGTTGTTGTGAGTTATGTGTGGTAGTTTCCATTGAACGGATTAATCCCAACATCCAGCGCGTCTTAAACTGGCGATCACATTATTAGATTAGACGTAATAGGCCGTCGACAAGAACCCAGATGCCTACACAGTTATTTCAAGTGTCACCCTCTAGTGGTATAAGTTTAAACTAGTCTGTAACATTACTCTGGATAAATAAGTTGTACAGTTTTCTCTAGTTGTTTTATCGATTTGGTATACGATAGATGGAAGGAGTAACAGAATTTTCATTTATTTATTGGCAATAGCCGCCATGCACCAAATCAGCTGTGGTAAGTAAAAATAAATCCATAATAATCAATGAAATCTAAAATGTTTTTTGCATTTTTTTTGCACAAATATTTAGCACAGGGATAGACAAATTTAGTTTCTAGAGTATTTTGATAAAAATATGTCTTTATAAGCATAAAAACATAATCTGTTTTTATTTGTGCATAATTATGCACACCCGATCTCGACGTTATATTTTTTATTCCTATTCGATTTATATACATGTTTTGCATAAGAATAATAAAATAATTTTTTTTATATCTTATTAGTGTTTATTTTATTTTGACGTTAGTAGATACAGGGTGTATTTTTTTAGGGAAAATGTACGACCCAGAAAATGAAAAAGATGCTGCAATTTTATTGCAATTTTTGGAATCAACCTCCGACATTGAACTTAGTGAGAAGGAATGGGAGTGTAATAATTTATAGAAATTTGAAGAATCTCAACCCAGTGCGCAAAATATCGTTCGCCTGGGTGCTGACAAAGAAGGGCCCACTACAGTGGAAATACCGGAGTTGCACTGGGATGACGAGGATGACTTGCCCCTGTCAATTTTTGCTGGTCTCCCTACATCACAATAGTACGAATTCAGCAAAATTGTCACGTCGAAAGAATCTATAAAATAGACTAAAGATGATTTTTTGCCCCCCGACTTTGTATGGAAAGAAGAAACGGATATCAATACGTCTGTTGAGTCTGAGGTTTAACATCCATTACAATACTTCGGTAAATATATAGACGATGTTCAATTTCATCAAATGGCTGAATTTACCAACATGTACGCTTTTCAAAATGATAACACTAGATTCAAAACTACAACTTCAGATGAAATAACAAGCTTGTTTGGTCTACACATTATAGCAGGGTGCTTGAAGTTTTCGCAAGTACGTTTATATTGGAATAAAACTTTGCGTATCAACATTTTTGGGGAAACTATGTCAAGAGATCGCTTTTTTCAACTTTGTTCTAACTTGACATTCCCAAAGATACAACAGATACATTTTATAAGGTAAGACCTTTATATGAAGGTATTCGAAAACGATGTCTGGAATTTAAATTAGAAGAAAATCTTTACATCGACGAGCAGATTATTCCCTTTAGAGGACATTTTTCTGTTGTTCAATTCATAAAAAACAAACCCACACCCTGGGGAATAAAATCGTTTGTTCTATGTGGAAAATCGGGAATGGCCTATGACTTTATTTTATACCAAGGCGGGTGTGTTGTTAGATGGGATAAGAATAAAAAATTCTATATAGATGTACCAAGACCAGAAATCGTAAAACTTTATAATCATTCTCTGGGCCGTGTTGATCTTCTGGATCAGAGGATAAGTTTGTATAGAATTTATATTCGTTCAAGAAAATGGACCCTAAGAATGATTTTTCATGCAGTGGATTTTCCTGCAGTGAATAGTTGGTTTGAATATCGACAAGATTGTAAGATCCTCAATATTCTAATAAAAAAACAATTATCACTTTTGGAATTCAAAATGCGGCTTGGTGAAAGTTTAATCAAGGCAAATAAGACAGTTTAAGGTAATAAAAGAGGTAGACCTAGTGTCAGCGAGACACTACCAATACCGCGAAAAAAACAAAGTTTAGCATATGAAGAAACCAGAATTATTCCTGCAATTCGGTATGATAGTGTTGATCATATGCCTCAACTTGATGGAGCCAAAGAAGGAAAACGATGCAAGTACTCAAATTGCAATAACAAGACTCTTTTTTTAGTGAAAAATGTAATGTGCACATTTGTATAAAAAAAGAAGGAAACTGTTTTTTATTGTATCATAGAAAGTAAAATTTTGTTTTGTTATACTATGCTTATACCACATGTATTCCATTCTAATGTCAAATTTTTCTTTACACATTCTTTTTTTAAATAAAGATGTATAATTTCATCAATAAATATGCACTGAAAAAAATATTTTGTGAATTTACATTAAATCTACTGCTTTTAGTGTGACCATTATATTTGTTGTAAAATCGCAAAATATTTGTAATCAATAATTATTCACAAAATATTTGTAATTTATATTTCTCTTTTAATTGCGAATTTACTTAATCTTTGTGACTAAGAAATACATATTTTTTGTGAAATTTAATTTTTCAAATTTTTATATGTGAAATAACATTTTTTTTGTAATACCATGTTGTAAATGTAAAAAATGCTCTGGTAAAATTACATTGGAATAATTGTATTTTTTTTACTAGCCACAATTTTTTGTTTAGTATTTTAGATAAATTAAATAAAAGACTAAAGTGGCAATTTAAAAAACTACAAAGGATTTATTTTTTCAAAACTCAATGGAAATTCAATAGGAACATAACAAAACTACATGGTAAGTTTTCAAAAAAAAAAAAAGGGAAATAACAAGTATATTTGAAACTTAAACTCTTCAATATACAAACAAAAAAATAAACTCTTAAAACTCTTGAAGTAGCCAAGAACTTTGACATAGTCTATATACATTTTGGGGCCCCATATAATATCAACTATGTTAATATAGGTACCTACTTACAAGCTAAATCTCACAAAAAAAAACCCTTTAAGGTTGGAATAAATTCATTTAACATTTATGGACTTAAAAAAAGAAACGCGCGGGCACGTCGATTTTTATTTTTTGCTAGGCTTTTTTTTTTCAATTAAAACTTCTTATACAGGGTGTGTCATGTTACCGCAGCCAATACCAACTTTTTTATCTAAATTGGAACACCCTGTATGTGATTACATTTTGGAATATATTCCAAGAATTTTGCTGTATAACATGCGCTATACTTTCATTCTATTTTTAAGTTACAAGGTGTTAAACATCAGGCAGACATTTCATATTTTTTGTATGCTGTATAGCAGTAATGTCATTAATAATAGAGCAAAACGGAATTTTCCTATTTTGACTTTTGAATATTTATTTTCTCATATTTGTAAAAAATATTTCTCAAAAATTTTGACAGCTGCCATATTTTATTTCACATTATAAGTCGAAAAATAGATATTAAAATTTAAATTTTAAATAGGAAAGTAAGGTAAGGGAAATGCCTGAGGAGTAGCACATTAGTCGCTTTCACTATAGAATTTGATACGGTACTTACATCGTTTGCTCTGACAAAATTATGAAAGTAAATTACCACCATTTTCATTGGTCAGCTTCAAATTTTGGTAAAAAATTACACATTTTGGTTCATCAAATCATATACCGTGTTCCGGACCACTGTGTATTTTTTTACAGACCAAATGTCATTATGCACCAATAGTTGTAAAAAATACGACAAACCCTGTATAGAAAGTTTACATTGGCAAAAAAAGCGCTACTAAAAATAAAAATAAATGGGTCCGAGCGTTGTTTTTTCAAACCTTTCAATTTTAAAACGAATTTGTTCCAAACTTTACTTTGTCGTTATATTAATACATTAAGTTATTAATTAATATAAGAAATCAGTTTTAAACCAAAGTTATTTAAGATTTACATAAATAAAATAATAATTTATTATGCTATCTTGGCTAACTTCGTTAAATATGAAATAACTTTTCTTTTCGAAAGATTTTGTTTTTTCGATTTGGTTCCTGCTTCGGGGTGTATTTCTAAAATATATTTTAAAGGAACTCGAAAATGTATGATGCTTCTTTGGGATATTCCAAATTGAAGACAAAATAAAGAGCAATTAAGCATTGCAATGCTCCTTCAAATGAGTCACATTTTTCCGAAACAGGTTCTTGTTCAGGTATATTTTTATAGCATTTTTGGAGGCTACAAATAAAAAAAAACACTTATAATCTTTTTTTAAAAAAATTTTTTTTACTTACCATCACATAATACAATGCATGGTTCCATACCAAGCTCAAGAGAAGATTCATCGGTAATGTCCTGGAATAAAATAAGTACATATAATATTTAACCTTATGACAAAAGTTTATTTATATTATTTAGTTTATTTATTGTTATTAAAATTATAGTTATTTTGCTCCAAATGGCATTAAAAATAGCTTTTTAATGCCGTTTAAGAGGCATATATATAAAATGAATATTGGTAAATATAAATATTTCTCATTAATATTATTAGTTTATATAAACTATTACGCGTTTATATAACCTTTACTTGCTGAACAGATCACATAATTTTGTACAAATGTTTTTTTTTTGTTTTATTATGAGTCTCATTTATATGTTTTTTAAATTTGTAATAGCTTTTAAAAATTAAATGGCAATGCATATATTTACATTCAAAATAGATCCCAGGTAGATGCCTGTGGTAGCTCATATGTATTTCATACTTATATAAGCTTTTTAAATTAAGACTGCAATGATTGCAAATAATCATTGTTAACAGGTATTAATGTAAATATTTAACTTACCTGATACTTATAGGCACGAAGAAACAGTAAAGATAAACAAAAGGACTAGCACAAAATTCTTTATTACCTGTCGTAAGCTCGTAAGTCGTAAATAATAACTGAGTCGTCATTTACCTTGAAAATTTCAGAGTCGCTTGGGGACGCGTAAACACGCACTCTCATTGGCCGCGGTTTACATAGCCAAGGTAAATTTAAGAATTAAGGTGTAAATTTACAAAAACCTTGTAATTTTACATTATAATAGTAAAAATAATTACAAATATTATGTGATTTTGCAACTTTCTTCGGTAATTTTACAAATCTAATGTAATATTGCTTATAAGTTTCACAAAGTGATTTAAATTTACACAAGTGTTTTAGGAATTTTAGTAAATACTTGGTTTATTACAAAATATTTTAATTTTACTGAATAATTGATGTAACACTACTGAAAATTCTGTAAACTTAAAAAGTAAATTTACAATCATTTTTTTCATTGTGTTATGCAAGTATATGAATATCTATTTATTTACTTTGCAAAGGTATTATTACATTGTGGTACAAGCCCCCTGTGCACAATTATTATGCACACACTTTTTTTTGTTTAAATGATTAAAAAAATATATATATTGTATATATTATTACTTTTGAGCTTCCTTTAAGCATTAATTTCTACCAAAAGAATCAGGTTTGGAGGGGTTAAAAAAACAAACTTGATGATGACAGCTGAAATACGAAATGTCGGTTTGAAAATCTGACGACACCATTTTGTAATATAGAAAAAGTAGCAATGAGAATAAGTAATTAATTTTGTTATATCTATTCAAATAGAGTCGTAAAAAAATAAAAATGAAATCACCAATATTCGGTTTTTTCCAAATATCTTCGGAAGTATTCGGAATTTTTGAAATTTCAAAAGGGCGTTTTAATGAGCACCAAATTGCGCAACTTTGCCTTAATTTAACCGACCTTGTATCTTTTCTAGTTAACGAGATCCCAATGGTGAGGCTCGAATTTGGAACACCCTGTACATGGAAAAAAAATTGCAAGAAATGAGTTCTCACTAAATACATTTTACAGTAATAACAAAATAATCAAAATGATGGTGTACTCAGATTTATTATATGACCTATTCCAGCTGAAGAAATTTAGAAAATGTGTGCGTCGTTCGATTTAATCGCTCATCCACATTACTTTTACTATGGTATTGTCACATAAACCCCCACTTACAAAAAGTTTCAACCATTTTTTCGCATTTATACAAGAAAATCCGACAATAATTAAAGCTGACCCTAAAAATGTGTTTTAACTATTATGGGGACGACAATAACTAAACCCGATTTCCATTTTTATCGCCAAATCCCGGTTATGTGGTTTAATCGTCTTTTTATTGTCTCCCGGTATAATCTCGACCATTTTAAAAGCGGCAGGGTCGCGGTTTTAATTTTTCCATAAACAACAAAAAAAGAAAAACCTCGCAGAGATTACCGGGGGCTTAATTTTAAATTACAACATCGGGGGAAAGAGAAAATACGTTTAAATCTTCTTATAGGAGGTCGTAAAAGCGACTCTTAAATAATGCATCAAAGGGAATCGTTGAACGGTAGCATCGATTATTGTTATTATTATTATTGTAGCAAATTTCCCTTTGAAAATGCACACATTTAACTGATGATGAGGAGGTTACAAAGGGGACTTTGATATTTACCATGAAATTTTTATTAGTAATGAAAATGTCACCGGGATTTATTTTCGTCTAACGTAAACGAACGGATGTCTTGTTTTATTTTTTATTATGCGGATCGGATGTCCGAAGATCAAAGAGAAACATGATTTACGCGTTCCGTATTGCCAACCAGGCCTAAACGGGGGTTTTCTTGCTTTTTAGTTTCGATTTTTCCAGTACATGTGCATAATTTGGCTTCTATTATTTATATTGGCAAAAGAGCTAGAAAAATGCTCCCCATATCCATTTAAAAAAGGACTTTTTTGCAAAAATGAATGAATTTTATGAAAACCTGTGTTAAGCCATTTCTTTCATTTAAAAAATATGCCTTATAAAATTGATTCTTATAAAAATTACATTATCGGTAATACTTTTTTTTTTATTTTGCGTACTGCATCGTTTTTATTAGAAAAAATTAGTTGAACCAACTTGATACTTTTAACACTCATTTTAAACCATTTTTTGTTAATTTAACCGATGCTTTAGTCCGAATTTATTTTATTTATTTATTTGCAATACTCTACAAACACCACAAAATTGGTAATTTCACGTAAGGTTGGGTAAATAAATAAATAGTAAAATATTAAATTTAGGCACTACATTATTAAAATAATATAATTAAAAATTATTAACAAGTTAAATGCAAAAAATAACAACAGTTGTAAAGAGGAGTTTTATCCTAGTTGCCCACCATTATTAAGGGGTTAAAATGGCAATTATCTTGGAGCTTTAAAATTTTTAAGAAATATGTTCAGAATATCTATTCTGGTCTATCCAAGAAGCATCCAACTTTAGCCAAACTCTAATAGCAAAAAAAAGCATTTAAGGTCGCCATTTTGTATTTTTTCAAAATAATTTTGAAGATACGGTAGTGGAAAAAAGTAGAGCAACATTTGAAAATACTTTATTTTTTTAAGCAGTGAATATAAACCAGAAGTAAAATTAATTCCAGTAATTTATTATTACACAAGCAATTTAATATTAAGAAAAAAAAAACATGTTTCCTTGTCCTTAGTATTTTTGTATTAACATTTTTTAACATTCGATTTTATTTCATTTCTAATAAATAAAAAAAACATAAGTTAATATTTTGTAAAGTACCCGTTATTCTTAATTACATCTTCACCACGTTTTGGCATAGATCTTATTAGCTTAGAAATATTCCCCGGATCCATATTCACCCATGCTTCCTTCAATGCTTCAAACAATTCTTGCTGATTTTTATAAGATTTTCCTCTGATTTTGGAATCTAAAATGTCCCACAGATTCTCAATTGGATTGAGATCAGGGGATTGTGAAGGCCATTCCATTACATTAATGTTTTCCTTTCTGAACCAAGCTTTTACGAACCGAGAATGCTTGGGATCGTTGTCTTGTTGAAATAAATGTCTTAAAGGCATAGTATCATCAGCATATGGAATCATTTGGCTCTCTAATATGTCCTTATATTGAAACCGGTCGATTATACCTTTTATTTTATACAGGGGACCCATACCATAGCCCGAAAAGCATCCCCAAACCATTACTGCTCCACCACCATGTTTCACTGTTGGACAGGTATACTTGGGATTGAGTCTTTCATTGACAGGGCGTCTAACATACACAATTCCATCACTTTTGAACAAACAAAACTTGGATTCATCGCTCCAGATTACCTTTTTCCAATCATGCTCTGTATAATGTAGATGCGTTTTGGCAAAACTTAAACGGGAACGTCTATTTTTTTTGACAGCAGCGATTTTTTGGCAGGTCATCTGGCAAATAACTTGGCCTCTAATAGTCTATTTCTCACCGTCCTCGAAGTCACGTTTATTCCAAGCTCTGCGGATATACGGTGCTTTATCTTATTGGATCCCAGAAAAGGCTCATTTTTGATCATTTGTTTATCGGTATATGGAGTGGTTTTTCTACGTCTCCCTGACTTTTTCTTAACAGATAAATCGCTATTTATATAAAACTGCTTAATTATACAAGATACGATAGATCTATGTAACCTAAATGTCTTTGCAATTATTATCGTTTTGTTAGTGGAAAAATGTATTAAAAGCTTGTTTAAAAGTGAACATGAACCACATCATTAAAACCACAAAACAAAAATGTTTTTTTACATATTTTTTCCACAACAAAAAAAAACCTTTTAACCGACAATAGGAAAACGCCGAAAAAGGATGTTACGCATCCAAAATTCCCGATAAGTTGTTACTTTACGTAACCGTTAAATTTCTTTACGGGCCTCTCGATCATCCACGCTTGTTTATAATATTAAAACAATGATTTTCTATTACAAAAGCAAACTGAAACTATAGTCAGCAGCTAAATAATGCGCTAATTAATGCAATTTCACGGGCGACTAAAGTGTCAACAGATCCGCCAGATTGTTTTTGTTTAATAATGTTTAGTTAGTTAATGCGAGAACAATGATTTAATTAGCACTGGATGTGCCGGGTTATCTACTGTTCATAACAAAAAAAACGACCGTTAATAAACTTACTTGATTGCAAATATCTTAAGAACTATGTGAATTCTAAGGAAAAGTGTAATAAAATAGTTTGGAATTAATTAGATTCTATATGGAAATTGTAAAAATACTTTTTTTTCAAAGTAACTGTTCACGAGATATGGAGTATTAAAGTTAGAAATAATTTTTTTGACCAGCAATTTTTTTAGTAGAAAAATTTACTATTATATTATATACACTATTATATATTATATATACTATTATATTATATTATATATTATATTACTATTATAAATTTTACTATTATTTAAATATTTTCTGAAAATTATAAAAATACGTTTTTCTTTCAGAGCAGCTGTTCACGCGATATAGAGCAATAAAGTTGGAATTTTTTTTGACAAGCGGTAATTTATGATTACTGGCTATTACTGCAAATAGCTCAAAAACGGTATAAATTATGAGCAAAAGTGTCATTAGCTAACTTGTAGCTAATGAAAATTATAGTACTTTTCTCCGACAAAGCAACTGTTCACGGAATATAGAGAACCAAACCAAGCAACTCAACAACGTGTAAATTATAAGCTAACTCGTATCTAATGAAATATTCAATCAAAGTTATAGAAATACATTTCTCTGTCAGAGCAGCTGTTCACGAGATATGGACGTTGAAAGTCGAACAATATTTTTTTAACAAGCGGTAATCTATTATTTCACCGGATATTAATGACAACTGAAAAACAGTGCATTTTTATAAGCTAACTTGTAGCTAAGGAAATTCTGAATAAAATATATAGAACTACATTTGGCTTACGACGCTGTCACAAGATACATAGGTTCAAAGGTAAATAATTTTATTGACGCGCAGTAATACATATTATTTAACTTGCTATTGTTGCAAATATTTTAAAAACAGTTCAGATTATGTGCAACAGCGTACTAAGCAACTTGTTGATAATAGAATTCTTAATAAAAAATGTTATAAGTACATATTCTGACGGAGCAACTGTTCGCGAGATATGGAAGTTAAAAAATAATTTTTTTGACGCCCAGTAATTTGTGATATAACTTGCTTTAATTGCAAATATGGAAGAGAGATGGAAGAGATATGGAACAATAAAGTTGGAAAATATCTTTTTTGACTACAGGCTATTAATTGAAATAACTAAAAAACAGTACAAATTAAGGGCAAAAGTGTTATAAGCTAACTTGTATTATAGGTAATGAAATTCCTAATAAAAATTGTAGAATTACTTATTTCATACAGAGCAACTGTTTACGAGATATGGAGCAAAAAAGTTAGAGAATATTTTTTTGACATGCGGTAATTTATGACTTTACTGACTATTATTGCAAATAACTAAAAAACGGTATGAATTACGAGCAAAACTGTAATAAGCCAACTTTTACCCAATTAAATTATGAATAAAAATTAAAAAATAAATTTTTGTCAGAGAAACTGTTTACGAGATGGAACAACAAAATTGGAAAATATTTTTTTTACAAGCGAGTATATGACTTTACTCGCTATTACTGCAAATAACTTAAAAACCGTACAACTTATGAGCAAAAGTGGAATAAGCTAACTTTAACCCTATTAAATTCTTAATAAAATTTTAACAATACTTTGTCAGAGCAATCGTTCACGAGATATCTAGCAACAAAGTTAGAATTTTTTTTTGACAAGCCATAATTTATGACCTTACTGGCTCCTACTACCAATAACTCAAAAATAGTACCGTTATTTGTAAGTTTATTGGATATTACTATATTTTCTTTTATTTTCCTAGATGTTATCAAAGAGTTAAGTGTGTGGGCTAAGTGTTTTGAGATTGTAAACAAAATCCACAAATTTTAAATGGAATTAATGAAATTAAGAATTTTAGAATGTGTGGAAAACCCTGATTTTTTATGAAAACTATTACTGATTTGAGTAATACATCCCAACTACCCATCACTGACAGTGTTTTGCACGACAAACGGATATAACACAAACAGAGAACGCAATGAATATTTTTCCCTGTTCTTTGGATGTAGAGTTGGCAGCAGACTCTAGCTCTAACATTACTGCAGATTTTTTATCTCAGGAGCTAGTCCTCGTAGCAAAATCTACACCTTAAAAGCCCTGGTTCTGCATTACGCATATTATCACTAAATATTTTTATTAGTGACCCTTCAAATAATCTAGATGTAATATGATTGGCTAAACATCATCAGCTCACATCCGAAAAAAATATTGTTTTAAAGGTTTTAGCTGAGGAAAACTTGATGTGTGCTGAAGTTGTCAGATATGATTATATTTCAATTAAAAGAAAAACATTAAATTAGCATGTTCTTTTGTAAACCTGGAACCTACATATGTATTCAATTTATTAAAAATCTATCAATCTCCCTTAGGTAATACATTTCTTGGAAAGCTTTTTCAGGTCCTTACTTTGCTACAAAAAAGCTGTAAAGTGTTACATGTGGAAACCTAAATATAGACAGTAGTCAGAGTTCTCGAGAATTTACTGATCAAAGCATATATTGATGATGTTTAACTTAAACTCGCATGTTAATACCTTTACCAAAGTAACAAAGCACAGTTCAATGGCGAAGGACTATTTTTGCTCATGATAGTCTGTTAGGAATAATTGCTTTGCATAAACCATCAGGAGCTTGCTATAAGTATAAATGTCCAAAAGTAGAAGACTTTTCGCATAAAAATATTAAAAAATACATCAGTATATAAAATATTAAAAAATACATCAGTAGTACTCTTAATTTAGTGTTATGGGATAAAGTTAAATGCAACATCAAGCCTTTAATTCAGTATTTCCGTTTAAGAAAGTTACGAAAAAAAAAAGAATTCATTACACAGGCAATTAGAGTTTCGTGCAAAAATAAGAGATGCCTTTGTTATGTTACAAAATTTGCTGAAAATAGACACTTTCTCTTATATGTCAAAGGGTATCATTAAGTCTTTCAGTCAATAAGGCTTTGCTAAAAAGAATCATTCTAGCTTCCAAAAATATATCCCAAGGAAATTGTAAATTTTCGAAATTCGAAGTCCATAAGATTCATAGTTGATAATACAGTAATATCAGAGCCTGTTAGCATTTCTGAAAAACTTAATGACTTTTACATTAACTTAGCAGAAAACACTATCCCTCGACAGGTTCTCCAAAGAAATTCTGTGGAAATACATCCTTTAATAGCTTTTACTTCAAACCAATTACTCCAAAAGAGGCTGCAAAAATGTTGAAAACTATTAAAAAAAAAATCATCATCAGACTTGATGTAATTCCTCCAAAAATTATTGAAAACCTGCCTTTTAAAGTCATTGAGACACTGGCATATTTAATAAATTATTCCCTTTCTGAAGGATTTTTTCCTGATTTGATCTAAAATTTTCTGTGATCATCCCAATACATGAAGGTGGAAGTGATAAAAGTCTGGCAAGCTTCCGTCCCCTATTCGAGTCCTTGGCTAAAGTTCGTCTTATTGACTTTCTACAACAAAAAAAAATGTTAAGTTTTTCTCACCTTGGCCTTCGAAGCTACACCAGCACAAATATACACAAAAGTAAACGACAATTTTTTTACTGTGGCTGTGTTTTGTGACCTTGTCAAGGCTTTCGATTGCTAAATCATCAAATTCTCTTTGATAAATTGCATTCGTGTGGGTGCAAGGGCATCGTTCTAAACTAGTTTCCATCCTATCTTGAAGGAAGACAACAGTATGTCCGTATAAGGGGTAGTGAAGGTAAGATGACATCTGCGTTTAAGCTCATTACACATGGTGTACCCGAGGGTTTTGTATTGGGTTCCCTACTCTTTATCGTATACAGGTTGGCGAATAGAAACCCACACATAGGCATTATAAATGGCAACACTGCTTCTCGCTTAGTTTCTGGTTAATAAGCAGTGTGTAGAAAAGACCAAGAGTGTAGAAATTGTCACATCAAAGCTCAAAAACCACCTATTGAAAGGGTCCAGGAGATAGAACGGCGAGAAAAAATGGTTTGTAGTGCTTTGGTTTTGGATTCACCACGATCGAGCAGAAGTGTTGGAGAAAAACCCGAACACTAACTGGGTATGCACCATAAAATTGTGACGAGTATTTGGAAAAACATGGATACAAATGTTTTAAATCTTCCAAAATTCAGAAGGTATTTCCCGAAGACCAGTGGCGAAGAATGGCATTTTGTGAAACCATGATGGAAAAGGCAAATGAAAATGGAATTTTTTTAGAAAATTATTTGTTAGATAAGTCCTTTTTGGTAAACACAATCCTTCCATTGTTTATTACTGGTCTCAGGAGAACGAGCACAGAAGTTTTCAGTTCCGTACTCAGTATTCTCAAAAGTTGAATGTTTGGGCTGGTATGGATTATATTATTGGGCCATTTTTAATTGTGGGTACTTTTAACGTCGAAGAATACATTAAGTTGCTACAAAACCAAGTTCTTCCTACCTGAGAACTTGAAGACCTGGGATCAGTCTATTTTTAACAAGATGGCTGTCCTACCCATAATGCGGTTAGAGTAAAAGAATTTTTGACAAATACTTTTCTTAACCGCCTTATTAGTGTATTAGGGGGACTGGGAATATTAAATGGACTTGTCACCAAATGACTTTTATTTGTGGAGTTTAGTTACCTTTTATCTTAAGGAGACTTTAGAGGAATTGAGAAACAAAATTGTTGAATCTGCCAATTCCATTTTAACAGTAAAACAACTTTTACGATAGACTAAACTTTTGTTTACCTAAAAAAAGAGGTCTTTTTGAGCCTTTTATTTAAAAAATTATTTGTTAGGTTTATTATTTAGAGTTTTATTTTCTGTTTTTTTTTATAATGCTTATATTCTATTTTTATTATAGTTTATATTTTATTTTAATAAGAACAACGCGTTAATTTTTAATATGCAATGCATAGCATAAAAAAATTGTAATTATAAATCTATGCGGGTTTTACACATATAATTCCTGCATTAGAAAAATATTGTACCAATGCCGTGTAATATTTTGCCGCAAGATGTATATCCTCCATAGACGTTAGGCGCTTACTAAAATAAAATTTAAAATAATCAAGCTCGAACCTGGAACATCAGCGTACTGACGCGGCGCCGCCGTTCTAACTTCTCGCCTCTTAGGAACTTTATATGCGTAGTGATCTATTCGCCAATCTGTATATAAATGACGTAGCTACTTTAGATCTCTCTGGCAAGTTAACGCTTTTTGCCGGTGATACTTCCATGTGTTTTTCTGGGCAGGATCCGGATGTTTTGCCTGGCTTTAAATGGCTCCAAGACAAAATGAATATATGGTTTTCTCACTCTCTTTTCCAACAGATTGAGAATACATATTGAAAATACTGATATTCAGAGAGTGGCTGAATATAAGTTTCTTGGAGCATGATTGATCAGAACCTTAAACTGGATCTTCATATTAATAGGTTGACAGAGTGTTTGGCATCAGCTCTATTTGCAATTAAAACAGTGGTTGATGAAAAAAAATCCAGCAATAACACAAGAGTTCTATCAAGCTCTATTTGAATCTCACCTCCGGTATGTTGTATGTTGCATCAAGGTTGGGCTAAAGCAGATTACAGGGACCACTGCAACCTATCGTTTCAGCAACATGAAATCCTGGGATTTCGGCTCTGATCCTGTATGAAATTTTCGTTACTGCCATGGTAATGCC
This sequence comes from Anthonomus grandis grandis, assembly GCF_022605725.1. Taxonomy (NCBI): domain Eukaryota; kingdom Metazoa; phylum Arthropoda; class Insecta; order Coleoptera; family Curculionidae; genus Anthonomus; species Anthonomus grandis. The sequence continues at coordinate 33,760,781 of NC_065547.1, read as the reverse complement.
TTTCAGTAAAGAGAAAGCGATCATACTTATCCAACACGATCTAGACATCACCTACAAATATCTCAGTCTCTTTGGCGCCTTAACCAGAAACACAGTTTTTCATTATGGAAAATTATGATACAACATGCTACCATTAAGGATTCGATTGACAGTCTTATAAAGAGTATTTTGCTAAGATCCGCAAACTGTTTTCTTACTTAATTCGTTGATGTATCTTTTACACAGATGTGATTTTTTGTGTAACTAAATACATCTATTTTTGTTTTGTTAGTAAACTAGGACTAGGACTTAAAACAAACTAAAAACAAATACAAACAAACAGGAACAAATTATGAACAACAGTTTTTTGGGTCAAGTTTTACTTAATTAAGTTCTTAATAAAATTTTATAATGATTTTTGTCAGAGCAACTCAAGATCCATGCAACTTATGTAAATAAATATAAACAGTAATTTTTTAGCCAATAAAATTCTTAATAAAATTTTAAGGATGCTGTTTTCTGTTAGACCAACGGTCCACGAGATATGGAGAACAAAGTTATGACTTTACTGGCTATTTTTGCATGTAATCCAAAAACGGTTAATGTTATAAGCAAAAGTGTAATCAGCCAACTTTTAATCAATTGAATTCTCCATAAAATTTGTATAATGCTTTTTTCTTTACAAGCAACTGCTCACAAGATATGGAAGATCAAAGTTAGAAAATATTTTTTAAACACACAGTAATTTATGAAGTAGTGCGCAAAAGTGTAATATGTCAAACTGTAGCCACGAAAATTGTCTATAAAAAATGTAAAATAATTTTTTTCTGTCAAAGCTGCTGTTCACGAGATATGGAGCATGAAACTGTCTCATTAAGCAATTTTTCTTAAACTTTTATTGGCAATTTTTAAATCCAGAAATTCCTTCAAAGCATCCTTACTCTATTATTCTACGGCAACGTGCCGGTGTCATCCATCGCCTCCGCAGTCAAAGATCAAAATAATATAATTAATTTATACGGTGACACCTGACAGTAGCCGAGTGAAAAAAAATCGTCCTCAGAACATTTATATTAACTCGTTTCTAACAAATCACTCGGCAGATATTTCACTGCGGAACACTTTAGTTAATTTGTAAATAAATCTCGTCTAGACGCCGGGTTCCTAATGAACTTTTCTCTCGAATTGTATTTTTAACCTGGACGTTTCGAATTAAGCAGTTGTGACAACGGGACAACTATAATAGTAAATCGGGATCAAAATAAAAACGAGAATGCGGAGTGGCGAAGAGGACGTTTTGCAACCGGCATGTTTAACTTTTGTTTTACGTAACGTGTCAATTTTATGAATTCTTGAGATATTTTAAATGCTCTAGAGTCAGTTGGAGACTTTCTGAGGGGATGAATAGATGCTGCCTTTTCCTCCGAAGCCTCTCGAAGACCAAATGTACTGAATGAGGAAACGAATTATATAATTTAATAATTATTCATTCAATTTATAGGGTATTTGGTACTATAAATCCTCAGTGAGATTTTTCTGCACATTGCTTCCATCTATATTTTTTCAGGTTTGGTGATTCATATTTCGCAAACAGTTGCTCCAAAAAAAATACTTCTCATAATTTTTATAGAAAATTTTCTTAGGTACAAGTTGGCTTTTATAGTGTTTCTCATAACTTTTATAGTTTTTCGGATATTTGCAATAACATCAATTGGAAACATAATTTACTGCCTATTAAAACAAAAACAGTTCTTAACTATGATATTGCTTATCTGATGGACATCGACGCCCTATCTATATCTAGCAACCAAAAATCTAGAACGCAGCATATGTCGTTTGCCAGCAACCTTTTTATAGTCCGCGCCCGCTCTTACTTAATCGATATAATGCCCGTATCTCCTGAAATTCCCAAGGAATTTTAATATTTTTTTGTCCAGATATTAACAATCAATAACTAAATCGATTTATAGTAGTTATAGATCTCTACAAATCAAAGTTTTTTTGTGAAAATTATAAGTTGAATCTAAAAGAAATTAAAAAGGCTCCCAAAGGATTTGAATTAACCTTTTCTCTATAATAAATATCTAAACGCATTTGAGATGGTTGCAAAACTCAAACAACAAATTATTGAATTATTAAGTTATTTATTTAATTATTGAATCATAAAATTACTAATATAAAGGGCTATGTACTTCCTAACGGCTATAAGAAAAGGTTTTATCCAAATCCTTTGGAAGTTAACCTTTTAATTAATTTTACAAAAAAACCTTTTGTGAGTTTGTCGAGATTTATCCTCGCTATAAACCGATTTAGTTATGCATTGTTAATATCTAAACAAAAAATTATTAGAACTCCTTTGGAATTCCAGGAGATACGGGCATTATATTGATTAAATAATAACGGGCGCCGACTATAAATATGTTGCTAGCAAACGACATATGCTGCGTTCTTCATAGCTGGATATCGACCAGATACTACCTTCATTTTTACACACGTTAATTTTGCGACATTTCGAGTTCGAATAAGCGAATAATTTGCTAGATTATAATAATTATACTTACTTAATTACACATTTTTATTAATATTTTGGTATCCAATACTTAGTAGATACTTCACAAATATGCCGTCTTTTATAATATTAGAAGGATAACATCATTAACAACTAATTCGCCTGTGAAAGGAACGATTTTAATGCCTTTTTTTCAATATATGTGACCCACCTCAGACTTCTTTATAATTTTTCAGCAAAAAGAGAGTTTTTAGTCTTAATATTAATAAAAAAAAATAATTAAACGCACTGAAACCACTTAAAACATCCTTTTAAGATTAATACTGTACGAAAGGTTCACCATCCAAAAGTAATCAACGAGCACTGTTGCCAAACACCTTTATCGCGAGAATATTTCTAGGCATCACTTTATTTTCTTCTGTTAAAATTGAGTAATCAACATGGCAACTGGCAACATGGAATACTAAACATGTTTATTTATAAAATATCCCCTCTGCCCCCTGTGTAGATGTCGCGCACAATACAAAGCAGCCAATGTTTATTCTAGTGTATTCAATGTTCTAAGGTTATGTTATTATTTTTTTCAAAAAATTGTGCATATTTTGAGAAACGCTGAAATAGGTGTGGAATAAAATTGTCCAGAGATTTTTTGCCTAAATTTTTAAAACTGTATATGGTCAAGTTTTTGAATTATGAACGTTTTATCTTGTCCATAATTTGAAAATGATGAAATAGGTGTCCAGTCAATTTTTCAAAATTGTATCTGGTTAACTTTTTGAATTACGAACGTTTCGTGAAACATTGAGAAAAAAAAATAAAATTAAAAAAAAAAATTTTTTTTGCAAAATCTTGTCCGTTATTTGAAAAACGCTCTAATAGGTGTTTACTTAAATTGTGTATAGAACACCTGTACAAATTTTCAAAATTGTATTTAATCAACTTTTTGAATTATGAACGAATTATTAAATCCTGTCTGTATTTTGATAAACACTGAGCACCTAGAAAAAATTATATTTTATCCTTAATAGTTAAAGAAAAATGTGCTGAATTCGATAGTGAGTGTCTAGATCAGAATATTATGTAGATGCAGAGCATGTGGATTATGTTCTATATTTTTCTATCCAAGTGAGCGATTAAATCTAGATAATGTGTTCCACAGGATGCGCATAAGAGTATGTTGTAGGTACTTATATTAATTTAGTATTTTTTTTTAAATTCAAACGTTACGATACACAGAATTGCAATATCGTTCTCTTCACGCAATGACAGCAGTGGCGGCTCGTCAGGGGAGGCAAGGGAGGCTTAGCCTCCCTATCAAATTGTAATGAAATAATAAAAATATTTAACAAAAATAAAAAAAGAAATTTTTTTTTTCCAAATAATAAGTACCGACTCTATAACTTCTAATACACCAATATAGAGCGAACCATACGTCATACTGTTAATTCGCCGCGACTCGCATCCTTTTTTAAACAGTTGTAAGAAAAGAGAGAAAGCTAACCGGCTTCATCCACATCGACACAGAACGTGTGCGAGAACGCGATACATTACGAAATAAGAAAAGCCATACGTAGCCAGCAAGGGAGGCAAGCCTCCTCCAGCGGTCAAAATCCAACGGGCCGTGCACTCGATTTGGCGCCGACAAACGCCGTTTTCATCGCGCGAAATAAGGCGCCAAAGGAGGCTAGGCTTCGATCATCTGATTAACCTGATTTTTGTTTTGTTTTGTTTTGAATTTTCGGCAGTTTTTAGTCGTTTTGTAACTAAAAGTACATTTTTTGTATTAAAAAGCGGGCTTTTTATCTGCACTTATCCTTTAGCCTCCCCTTTCCAAAAACTCACGAGCCGCCACTGAACGACAGATTAATCTTTTTTTTTCTTTTAAACCCTTTTATCCCTTATAAGTAATATAATCAGTTTAACGCACCTAAAACAATAAATACTAATAACGAAAACGTTTCCGATGGCAGCTTTTTTATTTCCAGTAATAGTTAGTAAAATAACAAATTACCAGTTGTCAAAAATATTAATTTTCCAATTTTGAACTTATAATCAGTTGTCCTATAAGACAAAATTAATTCTACAATTTTGATTAAGAATTTTATTACCTACACGTTAACTAGCTTATAATCCTTTTGCATTGCTTTTGAGTTATCTGCAGTAATAGCAAGTAAAGGCATAATTACCGTTTGTGAAGAAAAACTAACTTTGAACTTCCATATCTCGTGAACAGATCGAGTTGAGAATCGATTGTTGAGAATCTTTTTAGTTACAAGTTAGTTTATTACAATTCTCTTATAACGTGCGCTGGTTTTAAGATATCTGCAATGATATCAACTGAAATAATAAATTTCTAGTTGTCAAAAATTACATTTTCAACTTTGATGTTCTCATATTTCGTAAAGAAATGCTGTAATAAAAAAATATACTCTTAAATTTTTGTAAAGACTCATCTTAGTTACATGTTGCAAACTGCACCGTTTTTGAGATATCTTTTTTAATATCAAAAGAAATCATAAATTATTATTTGTAAAAAGAATTAATTTTCAACTTAGAGGCTTCATATGTCTTGAACAGTTACTCTGACAGAAAAGTGTATTCTTACAATTTCTGTAGCAAATCTTCTTAGTTACAAGTTATCTTATTACATTTTTCTCATAAGTTGTAGCGTTTTTGAGATATCTACACCCATAGCAAATGAAATCATAAATGATTATTCGTCAAAAAATCCTTGATGGTCCATATCTCGTGAATAATTGCTCAGAAAAACGTACTCATATTTTTTTTGTAGCGACTATTCTTAGCCATAAGTTAGTTTATTACAATTTTCTTATAACTCTTAAGATATTTGCAATTATAGCAAATAAAATCAAAAAATTATTTTTTGTCAAAATTGATGCGTTTTATCTCATGAATAGTTGTTCTGACAGAAAAATTAACTTCTATAATTTTTGTAGAGAATCTTCTTAGTTACAAGTTATCATTTTTCTAATAACGTACTGTCTTTTAGATATTTGCGATGATAGCAAATATAATCATAAACTATTATTTGTAAAAAAAATTTAATTTTTAACTTTTGTGCGCCATATCTTGGGAGCATATAACATATTTTATACATTATCATTAAAAAAATTCTCAGCTATAATTTAGCATACTACACTTTTTTTGATAATACGTACCGCCGAGGTATTTTCAATAAACGCAAATAAACACTTTTTAAGAATCAAACTTTTAAACTGAAATTCTCAAAATTTGCCATAGTTCTATTAAATTAATTAATAGACCCGCTATTCAAATCTGTCCATATCTCAAAAAAAAATCAAAAATCTTTAAATATAATTGAATGTACCTTATACAGGACACTTGAGTGCTCACTAGTGTTCATTTTTTAAATCTCTAACCATGAAAACTATATTAATTACGTACCGAGGTACTTGTACCGAGATTCGGGTGACATTTGGTCATTCTGCCATTGGATTCAGCGCCTGGAAAAATGTATATTTTATCTCGAAATAGAGCATGTGCATTACGTTCTGGATTCTACGTCCATGCGAGCCTAAGGCCATCGCACTATGCTTAATTTAATTAAATGTCTTGTAATTTTGATTTTTTTGGATAATTTTGAAGATATGTCGTGGGTATTTGATCTCAGTTAAAACAATACTGTACTCAGAATTGCATTATGATTCACTTCACATTAAAAAAATCTGTTTTTTTCTTTTAAACCTTTTTATTCCTTAAAGTAATTTCAGCAATTTAAGGTACTTAAAGCAATAAATATTAATAAAGAAAATGTATCCGATGGTCTTAAATATTTAATATAAAACTTCTATTTCCGACTGACGCAACCCATAATTTACCACTATCCAATTACGGATATTTGGTAACTTTTTACTGAATTATTTAAATACCCGTGTGATCCTGCCAATTGCGCCAATAAAAAAAAAATTTAAAAAAACGTGTTTTTGTACGTACTTTATTTTATGACGATGTATTCTATTTATGATTTTTTTTATATACCAGGAATATGCGAAATGTTCTATTATTATGATTATTATTATTATTCGGGAGAACAAAGGCATTAAAACTCAATTTGTAGATCCCTGGCAATTATTCGCTTCGAACAAATGAAAATATGCCCGCATGCGAGTACGGTTGAGGGAATAATATCGAAATGTACACCACGCAATTTTTCTCCCGCTAATTCAGTGCGTGGCCTCGAATACGCGTTGTTTCTGCCGTTAGTTTGATGTTTTTGGTTGGTTTATTGGCTTTCAGGTGCTTTTTGTTTCGTCCAGATATTTTAATTAGGGCGAGAGTTATTGCGGTTTTTCACAAGTGGGGGAGGAGAGGCTGGTTTGGATTTTTTCAAACATTTTCCCGTTTCGTTTATTGGTATCTCGTAAACTATTGCGCTGACGTCAACGGATATTTTTCACATTTTTATAGAGAACTTTCTTAAATACACGTTAGCTTATTATGCCTTTTCTCATTGTGTTTACGGTTTTGAGATATTTGCAATAATAGCAAGTGAAAATCTTATTTCGCTTGTTAATTTCAGTTTTCTATTAGGAAAAATTAGTGCCATATCGAGAATTTCATTTATTATGAGCAAAACTAATTTTAGCATTACATTGCACGAAAAAGTAGTATATAGCTACCATGTTGATGGATTCATCTTAATTTTGAAGTTTTTTTTGATTTTGGAGGAACTGATACTGTGGTTTGTTTACCTTCTTTAAGTTCGACAATTTCTTCTTTTAGTCTAGGGCTTATATCGTTAGTAATATGGAAATCCTCATTTGTTCTAGTGTGTTAGACTCTTTTTCCATCAAATGCGTTAGGATCACGAACTTTACATTTCCAACTTGACTTTTTCATATGAAAGCCTGGCATACCGGGTGGTGTATCATCAAGATCGCAATAGGAAATCCCATATAAATTATGATACTTTCATATATTTTTCATATATACAGGAAAGTCCTGTATATTTAGAGTAAGGTAAGCCACTATGCCAAATTTCATTACTTTTTGATAAGTAATTTTATAAATAAATGCAACTACTTACAAACAACAAATAAGAAAGCAAAATGAAACAAACAAAAACATATTAAAAATAAATACAAAATAATTTTTTAAATTAATACTATAACTTGTATTAATCAAATGCTCCAACAATCCTTTATTTGCCGTCAAACAATATCCTCATCGGTTGTAAAATTTGGTTCTTGCATTACTAAAATGATATGTAGTCATTTGATTACATGCCCTGAAAATTGGCATCTTTAACTTCTCAAATTCTTCTAAATTTTGATAATGCATCTTTATAAATAACACTTTTAATATGACACAGGAAAAAAGTTGTTTGGCTGGTCAGGTCTTCGGACCTATAATAGTGTAATTTAGCCCAATTTTTTGAAACCAAATCTCTTTTTCAGGTGCATCTTCTTCCAATGCTACTGATTCAATTTGATTTTGTAAAAGCTCCAAAAATGCGTCTCCTTCCAACTAATTCTGCAAAATGAAAGGTCGTTTAAACATTTACCTTCTAAGGCTATTGGGTCCTCGTAAAAACATATCTGTGTTTGTTTTCTTTACTCCAGTAAATTTTGAGCACTTGGCTCATTATTTAAGATAAAGGTGCATTCGTTCGTAAAACAAACATTTCATAAAAAATCCCTGTGGTTATTCGGCCTTTTCATAATAGAGTTCCTGATGTTTATGATTTTTAAAGAAATGGTATTTGTATTCTTGTAGTGTGCTCAATACTGTACTATGATCTTCCTACACTTCTTCAAGAGTTCTGCTGCCAATTACTTTATTTTCTTCAATATGTTGAATTATTTTTTTCAGCTCTGCCATCATTATTGTTTTGTTCTGAGCATTTGCATTTACTAAAACTATACCCTTGGTTTCAAAGCTATTAACACGTTGAGTGCCGTATGAGACCAATATGGCTTCATAAAGCTTTGGGAGTATGTGGCCGCGTGAAGCCACAGTGGTCTCATACTATCGATGTGTAATTTTTGCCACGTGGTGCCCGGCTGGCTTCACAAAGCGTATTTAAATGCATGGGATCTTTAAGTAGGCGGCCTGGATCCCGATAGTATGTTGGGCCAGTGAATAGTGAAGCCGACGTGGCACCATGGGACAATTGGGTCAGTAGTTACAATTTTTTTAATTTTGTTTTTATTTGTTTTCTTTTTTGGAAATAAAACCATTTTAGATTCTTACAAATAAGCTTTATTGTTTCAAAAGCGAAATACAAAATATAAAAAAAATGAGAGGTGATATTTTTTATGAAAAAAAACTTATTACATAAAAAAAAAATTAAATGGATTTTTTAACTTCATGAACTTCAAAAAAACAATCTAGGCAGTAAAATTTCTCGCATGACGTACATCTGAAGCAACTTTGTGGAGTTTTTAAAGCAGCGACTTTTCTTCCAAGCTCTTGGGTCATTTTACTGTAGCAAACTACACATCGACGTCTCTTACTTCGTCCTACATCTTCAAGGCGGTGTTGTTTTTTATTACCTTCATTACGTTCTAGTGTTGGGTTTTGCGAATCTAATTTTAACAAACCTTCGACACCTTCTTCTCTAAACGTTGTTATTGACATTTTATTTTGGGTAATTTCTTAGAAACAAACGCATTTACTAATGCTGTACCAGTTAAAATTTCAATAGCTAGCTTTCTATACCATTTCAGACTCTTTCTTAGGCTGCAGTTGTAGGATTTCATCTGGTCGGAGATATCAATGTACGCTTTATATTTATTATACTCGACAATAATTTTAGGCTTCTTCACATCTTTTCCTCTTCTTTTGACGTCCACCATTTCACTTCTTCTCTCTCCACTTTTGAATTATCACTCCTTGTCTACATTGTTCAGCCACGGTTTCTCCTACCTGTAACTTCTTTTGTGTGACATTTTTTGCGTTGAATTTTCGATTTGCCCTCAATGTTCCTAAAAGATGAGTTTTGCGATTCAAAAGAGCCAAAGCCAAGCTTACTGACGTATAATAGTTATGGGTGCATAAAGTTCTTCTTTTATCTAAGAGATTATCCATTAAATCTAGAACAATTCTGGTTGGTACACTAACATTTTCATCTTTTGATTTTCCACAATATACTTTGAAATCGTAAGTATAACCACCACTAAGGCATAGTTTAAAAAGTTTGATACCAAACTTGTGCTTTTTGTTGCTAATATATTGTAAAAAAGACAATCTCCCTCGGAATGGCACAAGGGTTTCATCAATGCAGACATATTCGGAGGGCACAATGACTCGGTGGAAAATTTCACGGATTTCTTTTAGTAAGGGATTTAGCTTTCGCAACCTATCTTCGGTTATAACCTCATTGTTGCTAAAATGTAGCATTTTCAGAAGAAGTTGAAACAATTCCTTGAAATTATTTCTAGCAAAAGGTTTTTGTAGATTTTCTTCTTCCTCCAGTAGGACTGTTGTGTTGGAAATGGACACAAACCCATCGACATCACTACACCAAGAAACTTTTCAATTTCTTCGTGATTTGTTGGTTTCCATGTATGCACACATGCCTTTGGATAAGCATTTTTTGTTGAGACTGGGAAGCATACAAATTAGTTTCAGTTACCTACAAAATATTGCGTAACATAATACAAATAAAAACTAAATTCAAAAATACTTACAATAAGTTCCAAAATGTCATCAGTAACAAACATTTTATAAAATTCATACGGCGTCTTTGCGTCTTTTTATAGTTATCGTACATGTCTGGAACAAATCCCGAGTGATTTTCTGTAAACCTGATTGGTTTCAAAAACTAGCCAGCCGCTGGTACCCAATTTATTTGGCTACTTCCAGGTGAATCATTTTCTTCTTCATCGGAGTCAATTGGAGGCAATGATCTTATAACATTTTCTATGGCCTCACTAATTGAGTCAATTTGTGTGCTTGTACCCTCACGAGATGTACAGGGATCAACTTGTGTTGTCGTGGCCCCACGAGGGGAATCAACTTGTATTTTTTTCGTTTGGCGCTTTATTTTTCTGGGAGGCGAATCCATTTCACTATCATCTGATTCCTCAGAGGAACTTGACAGTTGATATTCGTCGGAAGATGCATCATTTTGAAAGGCATCATCTTCTTCATCTGACAACATTTCCTGCCATAAGGCATCTAGGCGCTTTTGCTCATCTTTGTACGACATTACTAGTTACTACACGTGAAACAAAAACCGCTATCCACTACAAATACTAAATTGAACTGAATTATTGGATTTCCTAACGATCCGTCGCACGCTTCTAAAACTTGCGTCTATATCCCAACACTATTGCGGAGAATGCGCTTGTCAGGCAAAATATAATATCGCATTTAAATTTGGAAGATGGGAAAATCATGTATCGTTCTAAGAGCATTTTGTATTTTTTTTGAGTAGGACATATTTTTTTCTGCTCGTAAAAATAGTACAAAAAATAGTAC